>NC_142944.1:40099258-40109258 GCF_046866305.1 Octopus bimaculoides | reverse complement strand
TGCACATATATATATTTATTCCTATACACAAACACACACACCTTACAGATCTAAACATTATTAGACTTCAGTTTTTATGCTGTGTTCCATCTCAGTCAACTGTCGGAAATAATTTTTCCTCTTTCCCCATGCACCCTCTCCACCTTCTTAGCACTACCATAACACCCCTTAAAACTGTAATGAACTCAACCAAAGATCAATGAAGCTCTCCATTTTAGAAAAATCGACAGTTTTTTCATTTTTTCTTTGCTATTTTATTGTCCTCTTTTTGAGTTTGTTTGATTTTTTTTTGCCTAATGTTAGTATAAAGAAATAAAATCAAAAACGGTCGTTATTTGTTTTAAAATGTAACATTACATGAAAGAAAATAAGTAGTTTTTGGCTTAATGACAGGACCATTAATTCTGAGAGAGTAGAGGGTTAGTTGATGCCATTGGCCCCAGTATTTAACTGGTATTATATTTTATCATTCACGAAAGGATGACCAAAGTGGAATTTGAACTCAGAACATAAGGAGTTGAAACATATGCCGCAAGGCATTTTCTCAATGCTCTAACAATTTTTCCACCTTAATAATCCTTTCTACTAAAGTCACAAGGCCTGAAATTTGTCGGGAGAGGACTATTCATATTACATCAACCCCAGTGTTTCACTGGTACATAATTTATCAACCCTGAAAGAATCAAAGGCAAAGTCGACCTTGGCAGAATTTGAACTCAGAACGAAGCGACATTTTGCTCTGCATGCTAACGTTTCTGCCAGCTCACCGCCTGATCAACACCTTAATAATAACAATAATAATCGTAATAATAATGGTTTCAAATTTTGACACAAGGCCAGAAATTTTGGGGGAAGAGATAAGTCCATTACATCAACCACCAGTACTCAAGTGGAACTTATTTTATCAACCCTGGAAGGATAAAGGTTGACCCCAGTGGAATTTGAGCTCAGAATGTGAAGACAAACAAAATGCTGCTAAGCATTGTTGCTCGACATGGTAACGATTCCACCAGCTCACTGCCTTATTATTATTAATAATAATAATAATAGTAATGGTTTCAAATTCTGACACAAGGGCAATAATTTGAGGGGGAAGGAGATGAGTCAATTACATCGACCCCAGTGTTCAACTTATTTTAATGACCCTTAAAGGATGACAGGCAAAGTCGACCTCAGTGGAATTTGAACTCAGAACGTAGTGACAGGCAAAATACAGCTAAGCATTTTAGCCAGTATGCTAGCAATTCTGCCAGCTCACCTGCCTTAATAATAATAATAATGATGATGACGACGACGACGACGACGACGACGACGACGACGACGACGACGACGACGACGGCGGCGGCGGCGGCGGCGGCGGCGGCGGCGGCGGCGGCGGCGGCGGCGGCGGCGGCGGCGGCGGCGGCGGCGGCGGCGGCGGCGGCGGCGGCGGCGGCGGCGGCGGCGGCGGCGGCGGCGGCGGCGGCGGCGGCGGCGGCCTTAGGTATAATAAAAAAATATTCAGACAAATACATAACAAAAATAGCAGGACTTACAAATATATATAACATACAGAAAATTGCACTACTGGGCACTGCACACATCCTACGCAAAATACTTTCAATACAGTAAACATAAGAGCACCACAGCAAACCACAGCACATACCCAAGGCGCACAGAGCTGCGCTCGGTAGTGAAGTGAAAGCACGTTATAAAAATAAAACTACTGAATAATAATAATAATAACAATAACAACAACAACAACAACAACAACAACAACAACAACAATAATAATAATAATAATAATAATAATAATAATAATGATAATGGTTACAAATTTTAGCTCAGGAGAAGGGGAAGTCAATTACATCAACCCTAGTTCTTGAATGGTAATCATATTAACGACCCCGAAAGTCTGCAAGGCAAATAATCCCATCTACACAAGGCCTAAGATGTTGGAAGAGGGAACTAGTCAATTACATCAACCCCAGTGCTTGTCTGGTACAATTTTATTAACTCCAAAAGGACAAAAAGTGAATTCAGCCTTGATGGAATATGAACTGAGAACGTAAAACCAGAAAAAATTCTGCTAAGCATTTTGTCTAGCATGCTAATGATTCTGCCAGCTTGCTGCCTTAATAATCATCATCATCATCATCATCGTTTAACGTCCGCTTTCCATGCTAGCATGGGTTGGACGATTTGACTGAGGACTGATGAAACCGGATGGCAACACCAGGCTCCAATCTAATTTGGCAGAGTTTCTACAGCTGGATGCCCTTCCTAACGCCAACCACTCAGAGAGTGTAGTGGGTGCTTTTACGTGTCACCCGCACGAAAACGGCCACGCTCGAAATGGTGTCTTTTATGTGCCACCCGCACAAGAGCCAGTCCAGGGGCACTGGCAATGATATCGCTTGAAAACCCTACAAGGCCAGTCAGGCGGTACTGGCAATGGTCACGCTCAGGATGGTACATCTTATGTGCCACCCGCACAAGAGCCAGTCCAGGGGCACTGGCAACGATCTCACTTGGCTTGCCGGGTCTTCTCATGCACAGCACATTTCCAAAGGTCTCGGTTAGTAGTCATCGCCTCGGTGAAGCCCAATGTTCGAAGGTCTTGCCTCACCACCTCAGCCCAGGTCTTCCTGGGCCTACCTCTTCCACGGGTTCCCTCAACTGTTAGGGAGTGGCACTTTTTCACACAGCTATCCTCATTCATTCTCACCACATGTCCAAACCAGCGCAATCGTCTCTCTTACACACCACTACTGATGCTTCTTATGTTCAGCTTTTCTCTCAAGATACTTACACTCTGACAGGTATGCACATTTACATTACACATCCAGCGGAGCATACTGGCTTCATTCCTTGCGAGCTTACGCATGTCCTCAGCAGTCACAGCCCATGTTTCACTGCCATGTAGCATGGCTGTTCGTACACATGCGTCATACAGTCTGCCTTTTACTCTGAGTGAGAGTCCCTTTGTCGCCAGCAGAGGTAAGAGCTCTCTAAACTTGGCCCAGGCTATTCTTATTCTAGAAGTTACACTTTCAGCGCACCCACCCCAACTACTAACTTGGTCACCCAGATAGCGGAAGGTATCGACTACCTCTAGTTTTTCTCCCTAGAATGAGATAGAAGTTGTTTCCTGTTTGTTTACAGTCTTTATTGCACCTGAACATCTGCCACATACAAAAACTAACTTCGTAGTTAATCTGCTTTGATATTGCTAATATTAATAATAATAATAATAATAATAATAATAATAATAATAATGGGTTCAAATTTTGGCACAAAGCAGCATTTTCAGGGAAGGGGATAAGTCAATTAAATTGACACCAGTATTCAACTGGTACTTATTTTATTGACCACAAAAGGATGAGAGGCAGTTGACCTCAGTGGAATTTGAACTCAGAACGTGAAGACAGATGAAATGCCACAAAGCATTTTGCCCAACCTGTTAGTGATTCTGCTGCCTTCGATAATGGTTTCAAATTTTTGCACAAGGCTGTAAATTGGTAGGGTGGGGTCTAGTAAATTACATTGGCCCCACTGCTCAATTGGTACTTATTTTATTGACCCCAGAAAGGATGAAAGATGAAGCCAACCTCAGTAGAATTTGAACTTAGAATGTAAAGACAGCAGAAATGCGGTTAAGCATTTTGTCTGGCGTGCTAACATCATCATCATCATCATCATCATCATCATCGTTTAACGTCCGCTTTCCATGCCAGCATGGGTTGGACAATTTGACTGAGGACTGGCGAACCAGATGGCTGCACCAGGCTCCAATTTGATTTGGCAACGTTTCTACAGCTGGATGCCCTTCCTAATGTCAACCACTCTGAGAGTGTAGTGGGTGCTTTTATGTGCCACTGGCACGAGGGCCAGTCAGACTGGCAATAATCACGCTCAAATAGTGCTTTTTACATGCCACCAGACTGGCAATAATCACGCTCAAATAGTGCTTTTTACATGCCACCAGCACGGAAGCCAGACAGCTGCTCTGGCAATGATCACGCTCGGATGCTGTTGTTAGCATTCCACTGGCATGGATGCCAGTCATCGAATTTGGTTCGATTTCGATTTCACTTGCCTCAACAGGTTTTCACAAGCAGAGTTTAGTGTCCATTGAAGGAAAGGTACACATAAGTGGGCTGGTTACACCCCTGTCAAAGGCAACAGGTTATGATGTTACTTGGCTTGCTGGGTCTTCTCACGCACAGCACATTTCCAAAGGTCTCGGTCAGAAGTCATTGCCTCGGTGAGGCCTAATGTTTGAAGGTCGTGCTTCACCACCTCATCCCAGGTCTTCCTGGGTCTACCCCTTCCACAGGTACCCTCAACAGCTAGGCTGTGGCACTTTTTCACGCAGCTGTCCTCATCCATTCTCGCCACATGACCATATCAGTGCAATCGTCTCTCTTGCACACCACATCTGATGCTTCTTAGGTCCAACTTTTCTCTCAAGGTACTTACACTCTGTCGAGTATGCAAACTGACATTACACATCCATCGGAGCATACTGGCTTCATTCCTTGCAAGCTTACACACGTCCTCAGCAGTCATGGCCCATGTTTCACTGCCATGTAGCATGGCTGTTCGTACACATGCGTCATACAGTCTGCCTTTTACTCTGAGTGAGAGGCCCTTTGTCACCAGCAGAGGTAGGAGCTCTCTGAACTTTGACCAGGCTATTCTTATTCTAGCAGCTACATGGTGGTAGCAGCAGCGGTGGTAGCAGCAGCAGTGGTAGCAGTAGCGGTGGTAGCAGCAGCGGTGGTAGCAGCAGCGGTGGTAGCAGCAGCGGTGGTAGCAGCAGCGGTGGTAGCAGCAGCGGTGGTAGCAGCAGCGGTGGTAGCAGCAGCGGTGGTAGCAGCAGCGGTGGCAGCGGACATGGTGGTGGTGGCGATGGCAGTGGTGGAGATAATGATAATGATGACAACAACAGCCACAATGATAATAATGATGACAATGATTTATGAGAGATTAAAGAATATGCTGACATCTATTGAAATTACAAGAAAATTTAATGGTTTTAACCTGCAAATCAACCAAGAATTGAAACTTCCTCCTCAGTTTAACATCATTAGCTGTTTACTTGCTATCTCCACCTACTATATCATCATCGTTTAATGTCCACTCTCCATGCTGGCATGGATTGGATGGTTTGACAGGGAGCTGTCTAGACTCCAATTGTCTGTTTTGGCATGGTTTCTATAGCTGGATGCCCTTCCTAATGCCAGCCACTTGACAGAGAGTGTTGGGTGTCTTTTTACATATCACCATCATGTGTGCTTTTAACACAGCACTGACACAGGTGCATTAATACATCACCAGCATGGGTGCTTTTTAAGTGGCACCAACACTTAAAAGGTGCAAACCTGTATGTGTGGAAGACAGCAATTTTACTTAGCTTGATGCATATTATCAAGTACAGCAAAAATCACCTCATCTCCTGATCCCTTGTCATTTTCTCAGTGAGTCCCAGCATCTGAAGATCCTTTTTCATCACTTCATTCCATGTCTTTCTGGCTTGACCCCCTTCCACAGGTTCCCTCTTTATGCAGCTCTCCTCATTCGTACACATCACATGACCAAACCAGCAGAAATTATATTGCTTTCATGATTGATAATTTCTTTTCACAATGGCTAATTGCTGAATTTCTAATGACCCTCTTGAAATATAGGAAACATTTTTTTCTTCTCCCTATAGAACTGTTAACTTCATCTTTGTGGATAACAAGGGGAGAGGAAGCTGTAAAACCTAACATTTGTCATCATTATCATCATCGTCATCATCTTTTCTCGAGCATCACTGTCTTGTGTCCTAGATTCACAGGGTCAGTTACTCAGTTCCCAGGACATATTAAGTGACCAAGATCACAACATTTGCCCCTGAATGGGATACCAGTCTGTCACAGTCTGTTACTCATTTCTACAGCTGAGTGAACTGGAGCAGCGTGATGTAAATTGTTTTGCTCAAGAACACATCACATCACCTTGTCTGTGATTTAAGACAATGATCTTGTGATTGTGAGAACAAAACCCTAACCACCAGGCCATATGACATCATTTTATTCCCCATTTGTTTTCAGGTGGGAATTACCCAATGACTTAAATGGGAATTGATTAGGGGAAAGTTTTTTTATAGTCAGATGCCCTTTCAGCTACCAATAATCCTTATCTGTCTTGGGGGTGGTTTTCAGTTAGGGGATTTTTATATTCTACAAGTTTTTAAAAGTGCATAGAAATCTGTCATAATATCATGAGGGAATGACATCAGTACCATTTCACTAAAATGGTAACCAGCAGAATATGAATATTCATGTACCATAGCAGCATGAAGAACTAAGGTTAAATGATGATGATAATGATTGGCACACATACACACACACACGCAAATGCACATACACGCATGCACATATACACACATGTATATACATATACATGCATACATACACACATACACACACTCCATACACTTGCATTTTTATATATACAAACTCACTCACACACATGCATACACACACATGCACACACACACATATATACACATACATGCATACATACACACTCACATACACATGCATTTATACATATTCATACTCACTCACACACACGCATGCACGTGCACACACACACACACACACACCATTTATCACATCATCATCATTTGATTTCAATATTGTCATATGTTGCACATTTAAAAAGGTCTTATCATATCCTCAGCATCATTTAACATCCATCAAATTCCATTCTGGCATTGGTCGGACACTTTCACAGGATCTGGCATACGAGAGAGCTGCACCAGGCTCTGAAAGGATGAAAGGCAAAGTCAACCTCAGTGGAATTTGAACTCAGAACATAAAGATCGATGAAATACCATGAAGCATTTTGGCCGGTGAGCTACAATTCTACCAGCTCACTGCCTTAGCTGGGATAAATAATAACACAAGGCATTTTGTTTGATGCTCTTATGACTCAGACTGTTCACCACTCTCAATCATCCTCTCTACTTTCTAAATAAGAGTACATCTGATCCCTCAGTCACACACCCACACACCCTATCATCTTCAAACAGGAAAGATACAACGGAAAATACAGTCACAAATATACATAAAAAAAAACTTGATAATTGCGATTGGAATGCCTCTGATTTTGTTTTCTTTCTTTTTAGGGGGAGGGTGGGGCATGATGGATTTGAGGTATGAGTTTTGCATGTCATCTGATGCTGGTGAGATTCATCACCATCACCATCACCATCATCATCTCCATCATCATTTTATGTCTACTTTCATGTGCTCAGATAGAATTCCTTCAGGCAGATTTTCAACAGATGGATGCCCTTCCTGTTTCCAACCCTTATCTATTTCCAAGTAAGATAGCATTTCCCCATGGAAAGTAAGTTAGTATTTCCCCATGTTTGCATGGAAGATTGGAAATTAAGGACACATCTTGTATGACAGTGACATGCATTTACAACCACCACATGATGTCAAGATAAAGCAGACACAGTCACACACACACATGAATACATGTGTGTGTATGTGTGCGTGCATGTGTGTATGTATACGTGTGTGTGCGCATGCAAGTGTGCGTGTGCTTTTTACAGTTTTGGTCAACCAAATTCATAGGTTTTGGTCAATGTGGGGCTATAGGAGAAGACACTTACCGAAGGTGCCACAGACTGAAGTTGAACCCAAATACCATAAAGTTGGAACACACCCATACCAGTAGCTAATGTTCTTCTTGAATAAATGAGGGTGGACAGTTTCCATGAAAGGCAATGAATTTCAGTGGGATGACACTCTGGAAAGAAAGTACAGAGAGAAATGTTTTGTATAGAACCTATAGGATAGGAGTGGGACGAAAACCAAAATATGGGGGATGAAAGAAGGAAAGAAAGATGCATGAGTTGGGAGTGCTTAAGCAGGAGTAGCACATATCCTCAGTTAAGGTAGATTTTGTAGTAAACAAGGACCATCTACTTTTATTGAATGTATATGAGCTTAAGACATTAATTGGAAATTATCAACTGTGATTTGTGGTTCTGTTTCTATGTGTTTCTTGTAATTATATTCAAAAGTAATTTACCGTATGGCCACGAAGTAAATTGAATGATTGAATTCACATAGAATTCAATGAAGCGTGAAATGTCTGAACAAATGAGAATAATTTAATTAATATGTTCAGAACTTTCATCAAATTATGTCAAAGCTGTCATTATCTTCTTCTCTTTCTCTAAAACCAGATATTCATCTCATTCTTCTTTAATTTGTTTGCATCATTAATTCATCAGAAATGCTAACATTTGCTGGGATGGTTGCTCCTTCAGATTTATTTATTTTTTATAAAATTTACCAGCAAGAATATAAAATGGAAAACACTACAAAAAAACAACTGCCATTATCTTTGGTATTCAGTTTATATATTCGAAATGTCAAAATAGATGAGGTAAAAAAGCATCTCAGAGATTTTGGTATGTTTAAGAATTAGAGATGAAAGTATGTTGTAGTAGCATATATATATCACAAGGATATTGGCAACAAAAGTGAAAAACCAGCTCATACTGGTGATTCATCAGAAGGGTGTATATAATCATTTAGCATTCAAATTATTCTGTCAAATGTAATGCTTAAATATTCACATTATTTTGAATATATAATGTTTTGTAGCATTATTTTGTAGCAATGAGATTTCACTGATGTGACTGTTCATGTTTAGAATGACAAATATTGGGTATGGTGTGAGAGGCCAGATTTTGCCAGTTTGGAAGTAAAACAGGAAGAATATTTGGGTCAGATATGGCTGGTTTAAATGCTAAAGAGTTAATGTATGTATACATTTATATAGTAATTGCTAGTAGTGACACTGTATTTCGTTTTGCAACCATAATATAGTACCAAGTATATTAAAGGTTTCTAAGTCAATACTCTGGTACTGAAGAAGGCGCAATAACTTCTGAAATATATATATACACCAATCACCTATTTTTCTATCTTTACTTACATTGTTTACATAGATGTAATAAAAAATGAAACAATGAAACATAACTTTCAGTGGTGGCTCTAAATTTTATGGAAATCTGTAGAGATAGACTTGAAAACATTTATATATATATACATATACAAATGTGTATGTGTGTGTGTGTGTGTGTGTGTGTGTGTGTGTGTCTGTCTGTCTGTCTGTCTGTGTGTTTGTGTATGTGTATGAACACGTGTGTGTGTGTGTGTGAGGTGAGACCCTCTTCAGTCATGAATGACCATGGGATTACACCTAGAAAGTTACCCTCCGAGGCACAAGTCCGGGCAAGGTTGTTTTTATGGAAGACCAGCAGTCGCCTATACATACTAGCCTCCCCTCTCCACACCACTGATATTATACAAAGGAAAGGCAAAGGCCGATATAGCTTGGCACCTGTGACGTCGCAAATATATATATATATCTGTCTTATCTTCAAAACGTCAGGTTAGAATAGAGACAGGTGATGAAGGAATATTCCAAGTGGCTTTCCGTTTTCCTATGTGTTCGTTCCGTTGTCTGTAGTTCATTGTTCTAACGTCCTGTACCCTGATATGCATATATATACACATGTAGATGTAAGTATGTACATATATGTGTGTATACATGTATATATATTCTTTGTATTATTACATTATTGAACGCACACGTCCTTTTTTGCAAGTAAGTCTACTTTATTATTCTGACGTGACTCTATCTTTCTATCTATCTATCTGTCTATCTATCTATCTATCTGTCTATCTTTCTATCTATTTATCTATCTGTCTTCCTCTATCTTTCTATCTATCCCTCTGTCCTGGCCTCTACTTCACTGCTATACCCTTCTGTCCCTTCCTCCTTGTTCCACTTCCTCCCTCCACCATCCTCTCTATCTATTTATCTATCTGTCTTCCTCTATCTTTCTATCTATCCCTCTGTCCTGGCCTCTACTTCATTGCTATACCCTTCTGTCCCTTCCTCCTTGTTCCACTTCCACCCTCCACCATCCTCTCTG
>NC_142944.1:39994258-40094258 GCF_046866305.1 Octopus bimaculoides | reverse complement strand
ATAATTGGAATGAATAAATGAAATTGAATATTGAATAGGCGTAGGAGTGGTTGTGTGGTAAGTAGCTTGCTTACCAACCACATGGTTCCAGGTTCAGTCTCACTGCGTGGCACCGTGGGCAAGTGTCTTCTACTATAGCCTCGGGCCGACCAAAGCCTTGTGAGTGGATTTGGTAGACGGAAGCTGAAAGAAGCCCGTCGTATATGTGTATATATATATATATATGTGTGTGTTTGTGTGTCTGTGTTTAGGTCCCCCCCAACATCGCTTGACAACTGATGCTGGTGTGTTTACATCCCCGTAACTTACCAGTTCGGCAAAAGAGACCAATAGAATAAGTACTAGGCTTACAAAGAATAAGTCCTGGGGTCGATTTGCTCGACTAAAGGCGATGCTCCAGCATGGCCACAGTCAAACGACTAAAACAAGTAAAAGAGTATATATGGAATTTTGATCTATTGTCGGGTGACTTTTGGCCAACCCTGTATTTATCTAACTCAAGCTAGCATGGAAAAACAGCCATAAAACAAACAAAAAAATGAATGTGTTTGTGTATGCACAAAAATGAGTAGACATTTGTCTACTCCCCACCCCTTGTCCTGATATAAGTACACCAACTGAGTTGCTCTTTGTTTGAAGGGTTAGGGTAAATATCATACAACTTAGATACAGTTGAGGGTAGAAGATAAGAAGATCAGGGTGTAAAAGAAGTTTTTTGTCTGATCCATGCAGGCACAGAAAAGTAGACGTTAAAACAATAATGGTCTTACACATGCATGCATACAGACATGACCACATCTGTCTGTATTAACACAACTATTCATCATAATCTTCAGGTGTGGCTGTGTGGTAAGAAGTTTGCTTCCAAACCAGATGGTTGTGGGTTCAGTCCCACAGCATGGTACTTTGGGGCAAGTGTCTTCACCCAAAGTCTCAAGACAACCAAAGCTTTGTGAGTGGATTTGGTAGATGGAAACTAAAAGAAGCTTGTGTGTGTGTGGGGGGGGGGGGGGGTTGTGTCTGTATTTTCTCTACCACCACCACTCAACAACCAGTGCTGGTGTGTTTACGTCCCTGTTACTTAGCAGTTTGGCAAAAGACTCTGATAGAATAAGTACTAGGCTTAAAAATAAGTCCTGGGGTCAATTTTTTGGACTAAAACCCTTTAAGGCGGTGCTCCACCATGGCCGCAGTCAAATGACTGAAACATGTGAAAGATAAAAGATCATCCTTTAACCTCAATTTTCCATGATGGCATGGGTAACCAGTGTTATTTACTTTATATCCTTATAATATACGTGACAGGCTTCTTTCTGTTTCTATCAACCAAATTCATTCACAAGGTTTTAGTCAGTTAACCTGGATACTCTTACCCAAAGTGCCATGCAGTGGGACTGAACTTGAAGCCATGAGGTTGGTAAGAAACTTCTTAACCATACACCCATGCCTGAACTTCACAAGACAACTTAGTAGAATGGTAACTCTGAATTTAAAAAACCGGTACAGAATAGAAAGGCGGCGAGCTGGCAGAAACGTTAGCATGCCGGGCGAAGTGCTTAGCGGTATTTACATTCTGAGTTCAAATTCTGCCGAGGTTGACTTTGCCTTTCATCCTTTCAGGGGTCGATAAATTAAGTACCAGTTACACACTGGGGTCGATGTAATCGTCCTAATCCCTTTGTCTGTCCTTGTTTGTCCCCTCTATGTTTAGCCCCTTGTGGACAAAAAAGAAATAAGAATAGAAAGGAATATCTGGTGCTACCATAGAAAGCTCTTCTAGTATGAGTGGTATTGATAATTAGGATAATCAGTGAGACAGCAGGCTGGCAGAATCATTGACACACTGAGAAAAATACTTACTGGCATTTCGTCAATATTTAATTTGAGTTCAAATTCCACCAAGATTGACTTTGTCTTTGATCCTCTCAGAGTCAATAAAATAGGAACCAGTGGAGCACTGGAATTGATGTAACTGACTTAACCAAAATTGCTGACCTTGTGCTAAAATTTGAAACCAGTTTTATAATCAGTTCATAGGGTAAAGTGGGTGAGATGCTTCAATACCTGACCCAAGCAAGAACTGAACAAAAAAAGATGAGAAAAGGAGAGGATCACAAATGTTTATTATCTCATGTCATCATCATCATCATCATTTGACATCTGTTGTTCATGGTGGCATCGGTTGGACAGTTTGATTGAGGTTGGCAAGCTGGAAGGCTGCACCAGATTTCAGTCTGTTTTGGCATGGTTTTCTATGGCTGGATGCTCTTCCTAACACCAACCACTCCAAGAGTGTAATGGGTGCTTTTACGTGCCACCAGCACAGGTGCCATTTGCATGACACTGGTATCTGCCACAACTGCGATTTTGCTCAGCAAAGAGATATATGAAAGAAACACTAAACAGGAAGAATTCATCAAGAAAAAGACATAAACCATTTTATTTCTTCAAACTTAGAAGAAATAATGCATGGCTATGTGGTTAAGAAGTTTACTTTGCAGTGGTAAGAAGCTTGCTTCCCAACCATAAAGTTCTGGGTTCTGTCCCAATGTGTGGTACCTTGGGCAGGTGTCTTCTACAATAGCCCTCGGACTGACCAAAGCCTTGTGACTGGATTTGGTAGAAAGAAAGCCCATCATAATGTGTGGATGCGTGTATGTGTGCAGGTGCATGTGATATATCTATGAGTATGTGTGTGTTTATCTGCTTGACAACTGGTGTTGGTTACAGGGTCATAACCCTGTAACTTAGTGGTTTGGCAAAAAGAGATCAATCAAATAAGTACCAGGTATTAAAAAATAAGTACTAAGGTTGATCTGTTCAACTAAACTATTCAAGGCAATGCCCCAGCATGACCACAGTCCAATGACTGAAACAAGTAGATGATGATAACATGGTTCTGGTTTCAATTCCATTGCATAGCAGCTTGGGCAGGAGTCTTCTGCTGTAGCCCTGAAATGACCAGTGCATTGTGAGTGGATTTGGTACTTGGAAAATAGCAACAGAAAGGGTATCTGGCCATAAAATAACTGCTTCATCAAATTGTGTGAGACCCACGAAAGGGAAAAAGATTTTGAAGAGATAACGACAATGTTGGTGGTGGTGGTGGTGATAGTTTTTGCAACAGTTGGTCATTAGCATGAATGACCTCTAGTATAATCATCCTTAATTTCAGAGAAGATGGAAACAGAAAGTTCTGACATTAAAGCCTTTCCAAAGCGAATGTAAATAAACTGGAATATCTTCTAGTAAGAACTGAAACCGTGCTGCAGACACACGTCAATCAATTTCTAGTGCTCACATGGAAATTACAAAAATATTTCTAAAATCAAGGGTTTGTAAACTTGATATTTTCTTTTTGAAGAAAAATAGCAAAGTGGTTTTTCCTTTTTTTCTTTCTCCGCCAATATTGGACTGATTTTTGAAATGTAGATATTTATTCTTTAACTATTTCAGTCATTGAATTGTGGCAATGCATGTGAAGAGTTTAGTTGAACATATCAAACCTAGCACTTATTTTTTTAAGTTTGGTACATATTCGATCAGTATTTTTTGCCAAACTGCTAAGTAACAAGGATGTAAACAAACCAACACCAATTGTGAAATGGCATAGAGATAAACACACTGACAAATATACACCAGGTTTACATTGTGTGAATTAAGACAGTTTGCTCACAACCGAAAAACCTTTGAACACAGATATATATCTGTGTGTGTGTGTGTGTGTGTGTGTGTGTGTGTGCATGCATATATATATATATATATATATATATATATGTATACTAGATGTACCCATGACCTGTTGGGTCACAGCCACTCCAAGTTGAAAATGTTGACATGTGCCAGGAGAGTTAAAAATACTATTTCAAACTCCATACAATAAAAATTCTTAATACAGTTTCCTTGCTTTTGGTGTGACAACATAAACACAACCAAGTGTTTCTTCTTTGAAAATGTTCAAAAGGCCTTCAACCTTTTTCCCATGCATTATTTGCCATTCTTTGTTACTAGTGCTCCAAGTGAAATACATGAGTACTTCATATTTTTGCAAAGTCTTCATTGATGCACAATGAAAAGAATTCTGTCTATGTTGTTCTCAGATGTCATTCATTGACAGCCATATACATCCTCATTATTTCTGACAATATTCTTTGTTCATCTGGAGGATGAACTTAGTTTCATTATTGTAGGTGCTCTTTCATGAACTGAATGGATGCACAACTGCTTCAGATGATCCAATTTCATTATACTTGACTAATTTCATTATCATTGTTTATTTGAACAGCAGCTTGGTCATTTCCTTTCAGCATGTACTTGATTATGTATTTAATTGACCTCATTTAGGCAACGATTTCAACATTGCAGTGGCATTTGAATGCTCTTAAAAGTTTCATTATAAGATACAATCCATTTGCTGTTGTTTGATTTTCCATCCGTATGAAATTCAACTCCTGTTGCAACTGATCTTTTTCTATAGAGATAGTTGATCTGTCTGTTTTTCTGCCTTTTGATTAAGATGATAAAGATTAATATTTTATTTTAAATAAAACAGAACTTTTCCCTTTTAAGAAAAAAAAAAAAAAATCAAGTACTTGTGATTCAAAAAAATCTCATAAAAATATAGGGAGATTTTCTGTCTTTCAAGTCCATGATACTCCAAAAGTTGTATAAATGATTAATGGGAAAAAAAAGAAAGTAAGATAAAAGGGCAGACAACAGTAGCTGCAACGACTTTAAAGTGTCAATATTTACAACTTGATTTTTTTTTCTTAATGAGGGGGAAATGACTACTTTATCTGTAATCTTTATCATCTTAATCAAATAGCAGGGAAACAAACTTTGAATTTTATTATAATACAGATATATACTTGTATATGATGTGTTGTGAATCTATGGAAAGAAATCCCATAAAACTCAACAATTTAGTTAAAAATGGAGAAGAGATGTTAAAATATATAAGAAAATTTTAATTCATGCAGACGATCGTTTCGTACAGATATATAAAAATCATGCAAATTCATGGTTGAATTGAAGTAAATTAAATTAATTATATTTCAATGTATTCTTCAGTGCAAGAAGTATAAACAAATTTTTTACAAAGGATTTGAGAAAGGAAATAGCAGAATAGAATCTAGGAGGCTCATATTTATCTTTATGAGAAAAAAGATATGCGAGTCCAGTTAGGTAATAACTATAACCCCAAATTAAAGGACGGACCTAAATTCAACCTTTTTACACCTATATTAATATATATATATATATATATCATAATCATCATCATCGTTTAACGTCCGCTTTCCATGCTAGCATGGGTTGGACGATTTGACTGAGGACTGGTGAAACCAGATGGCAACACCAGGCTCCAGTCTAATTTGGCAGAGTTTCTACAGCTGGATGCCCTTCCTAACGCCAACCACTCAGAGAGTGGTATTATTTTTGTATTTGGTTTGCAAGATTCTTTATGTGAATTCGTGTGTTGAAGCATATTTTGTTGTGTCTGGGGAAAGTCATTCTGTTTTAATGCCTCGTTAATTAACACACTCACCAGTTCAATTTCCACTCATTTACTTATTTAATTTTTTTCTAAAATTTTCATTGCTTCTTGCAACCTTTTCAGCAGTTGTTGACTCTGTCCATTAGCAGAGCTGCATTCTTTTTGTTTGTGCACATGTGTGTGCATCAGTGTCCATGTGTGTGCATCAGTGTCCATGTGTATACACATATGTATGTATGCGTGTGCATATATGCATGCGTATGCACATTTGTGTATGTATTCTGCATATTCATATGTTTGTGTGTACCTCTGTCTCCTTGTGTGTGCATGTTTGAGTGCCTATATGTATGGATTTGTGTAACTATGTACATGCGTCTGTTATGTGTGGGTGTGCCTCCATGTGTCCTTATGAGTGGAGTGTGCATATGGTCATAGGTTTCTGACTCATTTTGTGCATGTATGTGTGTGTGCTTGTCTTTTCCATATTACCTATGCACCTATCTATCTACTTATCTGTTTACCTACATATCCATTTACCTACCTATATAAATATATTCACCTACTAACAAATCTACCTGTGTACATATAAACTGTGGGTATTGAGGTATCACTATCTTCTACATGTATCTACACATAGAATGTAATGATACCCCAATACCCACAGTTTATACATAGGTAGATTTGTTAGTAGGCTGTTATGTAGGTGAATATATATATATATAGGTAAGTAAACAGATAGGTACACAGATAATTTGGACAGGCAAGTACACACCTACACACCACACACACATACCAAAAGGAAATGGCAACAAATGACTATATACACACACACACACTCCACATACACACACACATACATATATACATACATGTGTATACACATGCACACTGATGCATACACATGCACACAAACAAAAAGAACGCAGCTCTGATAATGGACAGTCAACAACTATTGAAGAGGTTGCAAAAAGCAACAAAAATTTTAGGAAAAAAATCAAATAAATAAGTAAATGAGTGGAAATTGAACCAATGTGTTAATTAATAAGGCAATAAACAGAATGATGCTCCCCAGACAAAATTATATATATATATATATATATATATATATATATATATATTTATATATATATACACACACACAGTGAGAGAGATTTGGCAATGCAAACAGGAAGAACAGAACTCAAAACCATGAGCACATTTATATATTTTTTATTTATATGTGGCAGAAGTAACAGAGTGACTCAAGAGCCTTAAGTTCCATATATTAGCACTTTACTACTCCACAAAACTCTCAGCCATCGAGTCACTATGTTACTTCTGCCAAATATAAATTTTATATATATATATCATCATCATCATCCTCATCGTTTAACGTCCGCTTTCCATGCTAGCATGGGTTGGGCGATTTGACTGAGGACTGGCGAACCAGATGGCTACACCACACTTCAATCTGAATTGGCAGAGTTTCTACAGCTGGATGCCCTTCCAAACGCCAACCACTCCGAGAGTGTAGTGGGTGCTTTTTAAGTGTCTCTGGCACGAAGGCCAGTCAGGCGGTACTGGCAACGGCCACGCTCAAAATGGTGAATTTTACGTACCACCTGCACAGGGGCCAGTCCAGCTGGCAACTGGCAATGACCTCACTCGAATGTCTTTTCACGTGCCAGAAAGGCGACATTGGTAATGATCATGCTCAAATGGTGCTATTTACGTGCCACTGGCATGGAAGCCAGCCAGCTTCTCTGGCAACGATCACGCTTGGACGGTGCTCTTAGTAATTTACTGGTACAGGTACCATCACGACTTCGCTTTCACTAGCCGCAATAGGTCTTCACAAGCCGAGTTTAGTGTCCAATGAAATATATATATATACACACACACACAGATAGAAAGAGAAAGAGTGAGGAGGATATATATAGATAGACAAACAGAGACAGAGATAGAGAAAGAGAGATATACAGAGATATGCAAAGAGAGATAGAGAGAAAGAGAGAAATGAAAATTGAGAGACAGAGAGGAATGGAGAAAGAGGGAAAAAGAAAGAATATTAAGTGACTGAAATCCTATGGAAGTGTGCGTGTGTTTGTAATATTAGCATGAAACTGTGTGTTGGTATCATAAAATACGTTTTACTGTCATTACAAGACTTTTATATAAGCTTTAACAAAAACCAGCTGCTTCAATTGGAAATTGAATCCAATATAATATGGAAATTCAGTTCAAGCTTTCTTTTAATTGCTGTCATTGAGACTTAAATATATAGATCTAAAGCAATAAAACATTTGTTCAATGTTCAAAATCCTTAACTAGAAACATACATAATATTGACATGCGACACACACACACACACACACACATTATCCTACACACATGCACATACAATAAAACACAAATATCAAAAATACTGTAAAAAAATACACCAACGATTTAAACTTTTATCTTTTTATTGAAAACCCAAGATCCTTGTACAAATTATTCTACACGCCAAAATGAATATTTCATATCTTGTTTCGTCAAAATTCCAGAAGGACAGGACTGGTTTACAGGTACTTCTTTCAACTTCTCACCTCTCTCAATTTCATTTGCAAATAGCTGAAATACATATAACAACAATAATAATAATAATAATAATAATAATAATAATAGTGGTGGTGGTGATGGTAGATTATGTAAAAATGTAACAGCAGGGGAGGGTATAAAAAAAAATCGAAATCATTGATTTCAAATGATGGTTTAAAATTACGAAAACATAATTACGTAATACATTCATTAGAATGGTCATTACTGTCGAAGTCGCTAATTATGCTGATGCATTTCAAAAATAAAAATCACTCAACACACAATCAAGAGTAAAACTACAATGGATGTGTGGTTAAGAAATTCGCTTTCCAAACAACATGGTTTTGGGTTCAATCTCAACACATCATCGGTCCTGTTATATGACTCCAAAAGCCTTATGAGTGGATTTGATGGTGCCGATGACGCTGCGCTGTTACCACCACCATGCCACCATCATCATCATTATCATCATCTCCATCATTTAAAGACTATTTTCCAGGCTGGTATTAGCTGGACAGTTTGACATGAGCTGTATGAGTATGTATGTATGTATACATGTAAGCATGTATGCAAGCTTGTTTATATGTATGTATACACAAAGGCAAGTCAAAAGTTTTGCAGTATTTGCATACATGCTAGTTTGTGGTGTATGTATCACATGACTGAAGCAGTTCAAGCCATGGAAGATACCCTTTGAGGTTGGTGGTATTTTGGTAGTTGGTGTGCTGACATGTTGTGCATTGCTTCACTCTGTATGTATGTGATTTTGAAAGCTGCACAGATGAATGTGCACCATTGTCAAATATTGGGAACTTACACTTTGTGAGTTTGAATTGGGCCATAACACTGTAGAAACAACCAGAAATATCTAATATGTGAAAGGTGAATGGACAATTGATCACAGGACAGTAACCAGATAATTTAAGAAGTTTTGCTTAGGTTGCAAGAACCTTGATGATCAGGCATGGTCAGTTAGGCCTAAAATCATGGATTCTGAGGCTGTGCTCAAAGCTATAGAGGCAAATCCAGCAAGTAGCACTCAGACAGTCTGAGGCAGGCTTGGCATCTCACAGTCCAGAGTGGGTCATCACCACCACAAATTCAGTAAAAGCATATGGAGCAGGCAAATTGTATCCCTAGCTCAAGCACAGAGGTGATTGAATGGCTGCAAGGAGCTCTTGGAAAACCCATGTGATCTGTCTTTCCTCGAGAGGATAATAATATGCAATTAAAAGTGGATAATTTTTTGCAATCCTAATGTGCATAAGCAGTAGCTGAGCAAAGGCCAGCTTCCAGAATTTGTTGCCAAATATGGGCATTTCAAACATGAAGTGATGCTCTGCATCTGGTGGAATTATGAGGAGATAATTCAATATGAATTTGTTCTGAACAGTTGAACCACCAATACCATCTTGTGCTCTGAACAGCTGGAGCAGATGAATGTCATTGTGCAGCAAAAATACCTGATATCGATTAACAGAAAGCAAGCTCTTCAGCAGCAAGACAATGCAAGACCTCATACAACTTAGACAACCCAGAATACTCTCCAGGAACTTGAAGGAATTGAACTGATGTCAAACCCAGCATGTAGTCCAGACTTAGCTCCCTCAGATTGTTAATTCTTTCAATCCATGGCTCACTTCCTGTGCTTACAATGCTTCATCAACCAAGAGACAGTGGACACTTCAGTGGAGGAGTTCTTTGCTTCGAAGGACAACAACTGGTATCAGCATAGGATGAAAGAACAGCCAAAAAGGTGGCTTCAGAAGGTGGAACACGATGGCCTTTACTTTGAATGCTAGGCTGTTTTTGTTATAACTTGACTAATAACCCTTTAGTGTTCAGATTACTCTGTTAAATGTAATAATTTTTCACTCAAATTGTTTTTAATTAATCATGCATTATCTTATAGCTTTGAGGTTTCAATGATGTGATTGTTTATTTTTAGAATGTCAATGTAGGTTAGGTGTGAAAGGCTAGATATCGTCCATTTGAATATAAAATATGTAGAATATTTTGGCCAGATATGGCCGGTTTAAACACTAAAGGGTTAAAGCACATAAGTTACCACGTTACTGCAAAATTTTTGACTCAGTTTTAAATGTTTGTATGTGATCTCTTTGTCTTTGTAATTTAAAGTAAATTTTGACCAGCCAACTTCTTGATAGCTAAGTTGTGACATAAGGAAAGCATCATGATTTAACCATCATCCTTGCAGATTTTTATAGTCTCAGATATGGTGATCGTTTGTAGCATATGACTTAAGGATTTGCATTCTCTGCACCAAGATTCCAAGTTCAGCCATACTTTGCTCTAGACGGATTGGTATGTATCCCAGTTGCTCCAACTGGGTATGAAGCTGAAAATGTATCTTGGGTACTGGAATTACATACTCCTTATCAATGGTCCATAGATGTACTGTCCTCTGAAAAGTCAGGATAACTGTGACCCATTTGAGAAATGAGCCCTGTGAGGTAGGGTGGCTATGTATGTATTTATATATCTATGTGTGTGCATGTTGTGTACGTATGTGTGTGTGTGTGTGTGTGTGTGTGTGTGTGTATAGTGAGTGTGTATGTATGTATGTATATATGTATGTATGTATGTATGTATGTATGGATATGTATGTGTGTGTATACTTATGTATATGTATGTATACATGTATGTATTTATGTCATTGTTCAGTTTTATTTCAAGATTTTTTGCCAATAGAGAAAGAACTAGTTTCTAACCTAGATCCAAGGCTCCTTCAGTGAAATTTCAACATAAACATTTGGATGGGTATGTGTGTGTGTGTATGTGTGTGTGTGTATGTGTGTGTGTGTATGCATGCATGTATTTATATGTTTTGTTTTATGAATGTCTTCTCATGCATACACTTGCAAATCTAGACATGTTTATATCTACTTAAATGATAAAATTCTGAAAAGTTTTACAGTTCCAGTGATGGATTGGATCTGTAGTCTTTGAATCAGCTTTCTCCTTTCTTGTTTTGAGAAGCCTCATTTCTCAACACTGGTATTTAGGTAGTGTTACATATTCCAGTACCCCAATAATTACTGCTACAATCTGGACAGAGTAACTGCAAATTTCTCAATAATTCAATGTAGATATTCCATTTTTCACTGATCTGCAGTTTTATGTTAACATCTGCTGGGCAGCTAATTTCCATAACTGCACACAGTTTCTCTTCTATATCCCAAATCATTATAACAGGTCTATTACATTTACATATTATTGAGGTTTTCACTAGGGCATTCCACTAGTACTCCTTTTTATTATGAGTTGCTATGGCTTCTACCATACTGTGGGCTCTTATTTCATTGTCCTTAGAGTTATTCTTCTGACAGATCTCATTATACGATCAATGTCCTAGCTATAACATCATGACTCATTGGTAGATAATACCATGATGACATTTTCAGACAACTACTTATGCATGCATGCATGTATATATGTATGTATCAATGAAACACATGTTGGCACTCCGTCGCTTACAACATCAAGGGTTCCAGTCGATCCGATCAACGGAACAGCCTGCTCGTGAAATTAACGTGCAAGTGGCTGAGCACTCCACAAACACGTGTACCCTTAACGTAGTTCTCGGGGATATTCAGCGTGACACAGTGTGACAAGGCTGACCCTTTGAATTACAGGCACAACAGAAACAGGAAGTAAGAGTGAGAGAAAGTTGTGGTGGAAGAGTACAGCAGGGCTCGCCACCATCCCCTGCCGGAGCCTCGTGGAGCTTTAGGTGTTTTCGCTCAATAAACACTCACAACGCCCGGTCTGGGAATCGAAACCGCGATCCTATGACCGCAAGTCCGCTGCCCTAACCACTAGGCCATTGCGCCTACACCAATGAAACACATAAGATAATGTGATTAAACATTTTATAAACTTCTAATATATTGTTTTCTTTTTTAAATATACTCAGCAGAATATACTCAAACCCAGATTTAACAACAGATGAAATTACAATACATGAGCAGAAATTCACATGCAGTACTTAATACTGCATGTGAAAACTTAAACAAGTAGTTTAAGTTTTAAATATTTTATTTATTTTTTTGAGCCTAAAATGAACTTGTTTTAGCAACAAATTATTCAGCAACACAAGATGTGGGGCTGGGAGGGGGGGGAAACAGGTTGTCCAGCCCAGTCCAAATGGCGGTTTCAGCTGCAATTTGTGGACATAATTGCAAGGGTGCGACACTTGCTACAACGGCCATCCCACCTCATGGAGCTCATTTCTCAGATAGGCCAGTTATCTTGATTTTGCAGAAGATAATCAGCACCACAGAGTCCAAGAACACCTGAGGTCTTGAGGACGACTAGTACAATCAGATAGTAAGCCAGTCAGGGTCCAGAGAGACAGACACACACCCACAGACACCCAGACACCCGCACACCCACATACCGACATATGCATATATACATGTGAGTGTGTATGTGTATATATACACACACACACACACATACACATACATACACATACAAATATATATACACATATACATGTTTATATATATATATATATATATATATATATATATATATACACACACACAGATTTGACTGACCTTCATGCCGGTGGCACGTAAAAAGCATCCACTACACTCTCTGAGTGGTTGGCGTTAGGAAGGGCATCCAGCTGTAGAAACTCTGCCAAATCAAATTGGAGCCTGGTGTAGCCTTCGGGTTCCACCAGTCCTCAGTCAAATCGTCCAACCCATGCTAGCATGGAAAGCGGACGTTAAACGACGATGATGATGATGATGATATGTATACATACATGTGTGTATACATACATGTGTGTATACACACATACGAGTGTCTATTTACTTTTGAACTGTATCTATCTATCTATATATATATATATATATATATATATATATATATGTACATATATATATATAGATACATATATATCATCATTATTATCATCATCATTGTCCTCTTTCCTATGCTTACATATGTGTCAGACAGAGCTTGTTGAGGCAGATTTTCTACAGCTGGATATATTTTCTTCAACCCTCCCCATCACCAACCTTCACCTGTTTCCAAGCAACATAAAATTTTCTCTTGGCCAAACTTCTGGTACAATAATGGAAATGAATGACTCTGACTCTATGACAGTGATACTCACTGCTATCATGTAATGTCAAGATAAGGAGACACAAGCACACATACACACACTCAAGACCATCACCACCTCTCTATATAACAGTTTTATTGTCTGGACATCATAATAAAATGTAGATCAGCTTGATATACATACATACATACATACATACATATATATATATATATATATATATATATATATATATATATATATATCATCATCATCATCATCATCATCGTTTAACGTCCGCTTTCCATGCTAGCATGGGTTGGACGATTTGACTGAGGACTGGTGAAACCGGATGGCAACACCAGGCTCCAATCTAATTTGGCAGAGTTTCTACAGCTGGATGCCCTTCCTAACGCCAACCACTCAGAGAGTGTAGTGGGTGCTTTTACGTGTCACCCGCACGAAAACGGTCACGCTCGAATGGTGTCTTTTATGTGCCACCCGCACAAGCCAGTCCAGGGGCACTGGCAACGATCTCGCTCGAAAATCCTACGGGAGCCAGTCAGGCGGTACTGGCAACGGCCACGCTCAAAATGGTGCATCTCATGTGCCACCCGCACAAGAACCAGTCCAGGGGCACTGGCAACGATCTTACTTGGCTTGCCGGGTCTTCTCACGCACAGCACATTTCCAAAGGTCTCGGTCAGTAGTCATCGCCTCGGTGAGGCCCAATGTACGAAGGTCTTGCCTCACCACCTCAGCCCAGGTCTTCCTGGGCCTACCTCTTCCACGGGTTCCCTCAACTGTTAGGGTGTGGCACTTTTTCACGCAGCTATCCTCTATATATATATATATATTATACTTCACTTTTTTTATTTGGTTTGCAAGGTTCTTGATGTGACTGTGTATGTGTGTGTTATCATCATCATCATTCAACATCCATTTTCCCTGCTAGCATGGGTTGGATGGCTTGATAAGAGCTGACAAACTAAATGTCTATGTCAAGCTTTGTTGTCTGTTTTAGTATTGTTTTCTACAGCTGATTATATCATGATGATGGACTATGCTTGAAAAGACCTGTCCACATATCCGTCTAAGCCAGTGGTTCTCAACTGGGGTCCATATGACCCTTGGAGGTCCATATAAGATTTTGTTGTTAAAAATTATTCACAACAAATCGGTTATACTTCTACAATACACAAAACATTTTAATCTTTTTATACAATTCCTCATATCTAATCATTTTTTTTTAATGCAATTCCTAATATTTAATGATAAAAATATAATAGGAATTAAAGGGGTCCATAGACAAAAAAATGGTTGAGGACCACTGATCTAAACTAAAGTGAGTCCCTAAAAGCATATTGCTTATGCTGATGCTCCTGCACCCTATCTGCCCTTCATGTATCACTCCATCCCTCGCAATTCATCTTCCTAACAGCCACCCCCTCCCTCTCTTTTCTGACTATGGCACTATTCACACTCAGCTGCTATAATTATGGAACTGCACATATTTGATCCCCGATATCTCATCCTCCTGGGAACCACTTCATTATCATCCCTTACCTCCTTATTTTGTTCTGAATGCCCTCTTTCGCCTCCTCTGGAGAACAACACCATTTCAATAATGGCACTAGCTCTCCCCTTTCCCCTACATCATGTTTTCTGCGATTTCCTCCCTGATATACGTCTGGTTTCATCCCTGGTGCTGAGCCTATTTCTTGCCCCAAATTCATCACATCATCTTTGCTGTTGCCACCTTCCACCTCCTCAATCCACTCCTAATTCCTGATATTCATGCCTCCTCCACCCATGTTTACCACTCACTGCATTTTCTAGCAATCCCCATCTCTATCCATCTGCCACTTGCCTTATACACTTTTGCGAATTTACCTACCCATATCCCTTCTCTTATATTCACCATCCTCTAACTTACAGGTACACCCTGACATTTTCACCACAAACAGGACGACCATACATCTTCTCTACAGTAAGGCACTTGTTTCTGTCCTTCTCGCATAACTTAACCTCTTGTCACCTGGCATAAGGTCACCTGCCTCAATACTGCTCACCCTCCTCAATTGATGAGGTTTTGCCTTTAATGTTAGCAGGTGACCTTGCTGGTGATGGTGCCATGTAAAAAGCACTCAGAACACTCTGATAAGTGTCTGGTTTTAGGAAGGGCATCCAGCCATAGGAACCATGTTGAAGCAAATATTAGAGCCTAGCACAATCCTCTGACTTGCCAGCTCTTGTCAAATCATGCCAGCATGGAAGGAGGATTATCATCGTTTAATGTCCACTTTCCATGCTGGCATGGGTTGGATGGTTTGACAGAACTGGCAAGCAGGAGGCTGCACCAGGCTCCAATCTGATCTGGCAAGGTCTCTATAGCTGGATGCCCTTCCTAATGCCAACCACTCCGAGAAGTTTATATATATATATATATATATATATATATATATATATATATATATATATATATATATATATATATATATATATACACACATATATTAATAGTTATCACCAAGCTAACATGGCAGTCCAGGAAAATAGGATGAATACTGCCACTGATTAGCTCCAAGAGACCATCGTCTCTAGCTAGCTATGTGACACACAAACCTGTGTCCATTATAACCTTCGAACTGGGGAGGTCAGCAGCTTCCAACAGACATTGCTACTGACCGTCTGTTCGAAGGATTATTTACCTAAATTCAGTGGAATACATCCACTGGTTTTTCAAAAGTAGAAATATTAATATTTCTAAATCTCCCTAAAGGAGACTACGGCAGCAGTACTGGATATTAATAGTTATCGCCAAGCCAACATGGCAGTCCAGGAAAACAAGTTTGGCTGCTCTACATTGATAAGGGGCAAATACCCCGAAACTAGTTTGTAGATGCCTGACCAACAAGGGGAAGCAACTGACCTCCCCTGTTCGAAGGTTATAATGGACACAGGTTCATGTGTCACATAGCTAGATAGAGGCGATGGCCTCTTGGAGCTGATCAACGGCAGCATTCATCCTATTTTCCTGGACTGCCATGTTGGCTTGGCGATAACTACTAATATCCCGTAGTCTCCTTTAGAGAGACTTAGAAATATTAATATGTATGTATGTATGTATGTATGTATGTTGTGTGTGCGACACATTAAAGGCACCCAAGGCACCTGGTACACTCCGTGGAGTGGTTGGAGTTAGGAAGGCCATCTAGCCATAGAAATCAACCCAAAACAGACAGGAACCTGTGCTGCTCTCCAGTTTACCAGTCCCAGTCTTAACCATCTAACCCATACCACCATGGAAAAACAGACACTAAAGAATGACGATGATGATGATATATATATGCACAAACACACATACACACAAAATTATATACACTCTTCATGGCTATATAAATAGGTAAGCTATAACAGTGGTGCAAAAGCACTGTGTCACGCTGAATATCCCCGAGAACTATGTTAAGGGTACACGTGTCTGTGGAGTGCTCAGCCATTTGCACGTTGATTTCACGAGCAGACTGTTCCGTTGATCGGATCAACTGGAACCCTCGACGTCGTAAGCGACGGAGTGCCAACAACAACAACAACACCAAGAGTGGTTAAGCAGAGGTTGACAAAATGAAAAGAACCATGGAACCATGACTAATGGTTTTCCTGCAGAAGGAATCAGCACATGAGCACACTGAGTTACTTGCAGACCAAGAACCAGGTTCAAGCATTAACAACAGCATGGATTCTGTTGAAGATAACCAAGACCCAGGTGATGGTATTAGGCTGAGCAACATATTGGGAATAATCCAGACAAATCTGAAGTGGTGGTGGTTATGGTTGTAGTGTGGGTAGTTGTGGTGGTAATAATGGTTTAAGTTGCAGTTATGGCTGTGATAGTGGTCAAGGTGGTAGTAGTGGCTGTGGTAGAAGTAGTGATGGTAGTGGTGGTGATGACAGTAGCAGTGGTGGCAGTGGTAATGGTGGTGGCAGTGGTAATGGTGGTGGCAGTGGTAATGGTGGTGGTAGTGGTGCTGGAGGTGACAATGATGGTGGTTGGGTAGCAGAAGTAGTTGTGGTGCTGGTGGTGGTAGTGATGGTTGTGACGGTAGTGGTAGTGATAGCAGTAGTGGTGGTAGTGGTTTTGGTAATGTCAGTGGTGGTGGTGGTGGTAATGGTGCCGGCAATGATAGTGGCTGGGTAGTGATGGTGGTGATTGTGGTGGCGGTAGTAGCAATGACAGCATTAAAGAAAGTGACAGAATGGGAACAATTTACATAAACCTACAAAAATGCCTGTGGATAAGATTTATGAACAGACTTATACATGAAACTAAAGTATTAAATTGACATATTTTATAATTACTCCTAATTAAAACAATTAAAAAAAAATAAGCAAATGTTCCAATAATGCACAGGGCAGAATGAAAGAGAATACAATTTATGAAAAACTTACATCATCTGTGGTGGTCTCTAATATATCTGACAAATCCTTTTGAGATTTTTTCAGTTGATTTACCTTTCGACTGTCGACAGCTACTTTAGGGCAGTAATGACTCTGTAAAACCTGGAGCATTAGAAGAAAAGAAATAATAAACTGTAACAAAGAATAAAACACAGTCTAAAAGAATACACAAGGGGTTTATAAAGGGGGTTCACAAACTGGAATATACAAATCCTCATCATCATCATCATCATCATCATTGTTAACATCCACTTTTCCATGCTTGCATGGGTCAGACGAAGTTTGTTGAGGCAGAATTTCTGTAGCTTGATGCTTCCACCAATTAAGGTAATGTTTCGTAATTATGGAGATACTGTTTGCATGATGATAACACTCATTTACAATATGAATTAGAAGTAGCTTAAGGTATATAGACGAAGTCAAACACACATACACGAGGTGTGTGTGCTGTTAGTTTGTCAGACAGCTGCATTTTAGGCATAAGAGAATGTATTCTCAATGCCCTTAGTGTAAAAACACCAAAAGCAGGCATGACATGTTGGGACATACCAGCAGATGGTTCATAAACCATTTAGCATATAGTCATAGCCAGTGAAACAGCATGCAGCAGACCCTGCTCAGTATGTGGCATTGACAAGTTAAAACAATGATGAAACAGCGATGTTTATCGCTCTGAAAAAAAAAGCTGTCATACAAACAAACAACATACACACCTCATTTATAGACCTAAGCTGTTTCTAATTCATTTGTTTATATACCTAAGGGGTTTCTAATTTGCTTATATACATAAGCTGTTTCTAATTCATATATGAATTTTTTCCGTGGCATGACATGTTGGGACATACCAGCAGATGGTTCTTAACCCATTTAGCATATAGTCACAGCCAGTTGGACAGACAGCTCACAGCAGAGCCCTTGCTCAGTACATAGCATTGAGAAGTCAAAGCAAAGACAAAACATCGAAGTGTGTCACGCCAAAAAAAGGGATTTGACGTGAGTTACCTCACTTGGCTATGCTCGGTGTTTTCGGGTGTTTTTACACTAAGGGCATTAAGAATATATTCACTTACGCCTAAAAAACACAGCTGCCCAACAAACCAACAATACACACACCTTGTGTATGTGTGTTCCACTTTATATTTGGGGCAAGCGAAAGCGAAACCATCAGTGGCACCTGTGCCCAACATCATCTTCCTGGCACTTGTGCCAGATGGCACGTGTAAAGACATTCAAGCGAGATCGTTGCCAGTGCCGCCGAACTGGCTCCTGTGCAGGTGGCACGTAAAATACACCATTTTGAGCGTGACCGTTGCCAGTACCGCTTGACTGGCCTTCGTGCCGGTGGCACATAAAAGCACCTACTACACTCTCGGAGTGGTTGGCGTTAGGAAGGGCATCCAGCTGTAGAAACTCTGCCAAATCAGATTGGAGCCTGGTGTAGCCATCTGGTTTCACCAGTCCTCAGTCAAATCATCCAACCCATGTTAGCATGGAAAGCGGACATTAAACGACGACGATGATGATGATGATATATATATATATATATATATATCTTTTGTCTTTTACCTTTTACTTGTTTCACTCTTTTACTGCAGCCATGCTGGGGCACCGCCTTGAAAGGTTTTAATTAAACAAATCGACCCCAGAACTTATTTTGTTCTTTGAACCTAGTACTTATTTTATTGTTTCTTTTGCCAAATCACTAAGTTACCAGCACCAGTTGTCAAGCAGTGGAGAGGGCAAACACAAAAATGCACACACACACACACGCACACACACACATGATGGACTTACTTCAGTTTCCGTCAACCAAATCCACTTACAAGGCTTTGGTCAACCCAAGGTGCCTCACAGTGAGATTGAACCCAGAACACCTGTGTGTTTGGGAAGCAAGCTTCTTGCTACACAGTCATGCCAGCAGCTATATATATATATATATATATATATATATATATATCATCATCATCGTTTAACGTCCGCTTTCCATGCTAGCATGGGTTGGACGATTTGACTGAGGACTGGTGAAACCGGATGGCAACACCAGGCTCCAGTCTGATTTGGCAGAGTTTCTACAGCTGGATGCCCTTCCTAATGCCAACCACTCAGAGAGTGTAGTGGGTGCTTTTATATATATATATATATATATATTGTTGCTATTATGCAAAAGTGTTGTAAGTCCAAAGCATTGCTTTTGCAGAAAATGAAAAAATAGGTTCCCCATTCCATAACCAAACCGTTGTACCACACTTTGACAATTTTTGATATCTTGCCATCTGAAGCAGCTGGAGATATGATAATTTGACCAAAATAACTGGCTATTACAAGCAAAAATAAATAATGAAAAAACTGCATTTGGCCAAATACAACAGTAACACAATAGCAATGATATATATATATATATATATATATATATATATATATATATCATCATCATCATCATCTTCATATACACACAGACACATGAAATTATATACACTCTTCATGACTAAATACATAGGTAAGATATATCAGAGGTGAAAATCAAGACAAAAAAAGCAGCAGGAGCACAGTAAAATTTTTGAGTGCTTCATTAATATAGTGAATTCAGTTCAGTCCTTTCTCAAGGACAGTTGAAACTAAGAAGTGTCCATATTCATTGAGCTGAGTGTACAAAGACAGTACTCAGTGTAATCTCTATAAGTCAATAAAAGAGACCCCCAAACTCACCACTACCATCATCACACACATACACATACATAGTGGACCATGCATACTCATTAGCACTCTCATTAGCATGACAAAAAAATTACAAGGGTCCACAGGGGCTTGTAAAAACATTGGAATTCTGAAGCCATCCCAACCCATTACACTGGGATTTTGTAAACAGTATTTATAGAACTCTTCATATGTTTGAAAGTTTTGACTTCCAAATATAGTTAACAACAAAACTGTCATCATCATCGCTGCCACCGCTGCCGCCACCACTGCCGCCACCACTACCACCACCATCGCCACCATCATCATCCATGCTTGTATGGGTCAGGCGGAATTCATTGAGGCAGATCTTCTCTGCCAGGTGGTTGGCATATAAACCATGTGAAAGCAAACATTGGAGCATGATGCTGTCCTATGATTCCTTGAATCCTATAAGACTGTCCTATTCATGCCAACATGGAAGAAGGACATTAGATGATCAACATCATCATCATCATCATCACGATCATGATGATGGTGTGTGATTTTTTTTTTTTTTTTTTGTTAATCAAAAGAGGCAATGTTCATGACATTTACAGCCCCTCCCAGACTAGCGAAACTGTTGTGGCTGATGTTCAGTTGAAACATCAATACTTACATGTAAAATCATTATCACCATCATAATCATCGTTTAACGTCCGCCTTCCATGCTAGCATGGGTTGGACGATTTGACTGAGGACTGGTGAACCAGATGGCTGCACCAGTCTCCAATCTGATCTGGTAGAGTTTCTACAGCTTGATGCCCTTCCTAACGCCAACCAGTCCGAGAGTGTAGTGGGTGCTTTTACATGCCTCCAGGATGAGGGCCAGTCAGGCGGTACTGGCAACGGCCACCCTCAAGATGGTGTTTTTTTACGTGCCACCTGCACAGGAGTCAGTCCATTGGCACTGGCAACGACCTCGCTCAAATGTTTTTTGTTCACATACCACTGGCACAAGTGCCAGTAAGGTGATGCTGGTAACAATCACGCTCAAATGGTGCTTTTTTATGTGCCACCGGCACGGAAGCCAGACAGCTGCTCTGGCAGTGATCCCACTCGTATGGTGCTATTAGTGCTCCACTGGCACAAGCAGAGTTTAGTGTCCAATGAAGGAATGTTGGCATGGATGCCAGTCGTCAAATTTGGTTCAATTTTGAATTCAATTTCACTTGCCTCAACAGGTCTTCTGGAATCCCAGAAGATATCCAGTTCAAGCTATAGAGGATAAAATGCAGGACACAAGCACATGAAGCAGGCAAGGAAACAGCTGAGATTACCAAATGGCAAGAAACAATTGAGGGAATATTCAGTTAGCTAGTTCAAACTTACCCGCAGTTCCCATAAACTGCTCTCTAAGGCACAACATTTGACAGGATCAACCTCATCAGGAAGATAGGGGTCACTGCTATATTCTAGAAAAGAGAAAATAAATTAGAAAATTTTAGTTTAATTAAAACAAAAAACGAATAGATCAGAGTAATAAGAAATCTCTTAGTCTTATAGAACACAAGACACCATTAGTGCTGGTACCACAATAAAATCCAACCAGTACAATTTATAAAATGGTTGCAGAACAAGTAGAGACCCTATAGAATCAAGACAACACATGATGGAAGAACTGGTTTTTAACCCTTTTGTTACTATATTTCTGTTGAGATACTCTGTCTTTACTTCAATTAATTTTGAAAACCATGAAGAATTTAGTAAAGTAACCTAGTCATTATTAATTGGTTTTTGGAACATAAATTAACACCAAGTTCTGAAGGAAGATTTTAATTCAGAACCCTTGAAACTGAGGTATTTGTAACACAGAGCAAGGGCAGTCTGAGGCAGGTGAGTATCAAAAGGGTAAATCAATAACATTATTCTAGAGCAGAGGTTTTCAAACTGTGGTCCGCAAGGACAAGACAGGGGGTCCGTGGACAGCAAATACTTTTTATGGGCAATTTGATTTTATATATGTTTTTTAATCGAAATCTTTTAATTGACAACAAACCTATTTGTTAAATACTGTTAAATAAATAAATGTAAAAATATATGTTATTTTAAGCAAATATTTATGTATAAATTTCATAAGCGTTTATAAGGGGGTCCCTAAGGTAAAGCCTGAAATATAAAGGGGTCCGCAAGTCAAAAAGTTTGAAAACCCCTGTTCTAGAGGACTGCCACAAAAAAAAAAAACACAAAATCTTTCTATTACCAGGACCAACTACAAAAGAGCCTTCACCATTGTTGGATTGAGAAATGCTTGGAAATTTATAAAGTCACTCTGATTACAGGTGATTTTTCTATCAAATGCTATGAAACACTTGAATATAACCGTTATAGTGAATTTAGAGGTGAGCACTATGAATGCTGGTGACATCGAGATAAACTGCAGCATTTTTCAAGGCGACTCTTTATCACTACTACTCTTTTGCCTGCCCTTGTTCCCCTAAAATGTTGAATGATACAAAACATTGGTACAGAGTATACAATAGACAAATCAATCACCTCCTTTACATGGATGATAATCTAAAGCTTTCCATGAAAGATAATCAACATCTGAAACAGCTTTTAACAATAGTGAAACAATTTAGTGACAATTTTGGAATGGAGCTTGCTTTGATAAATGTGCTAAAGTCACATTCTTCGAGGAAAAACTCCTGAAAACAAACAACATACAGATAGACAGGTCTACTATCATCAAAGAATTAGATCCTGAAAAGTTACAAATATTTAGGTGTATAATTATGGTATCCAGCACCCACAAACGCATGAAAAAATACAGAATGTTATTGTATTGTTGGAGCTATCCTATAGAGCAAACTTAATGTGAAAATTAGGTTTCATGCAATCAGTACATTAGCCATAGTTGCTATAACCTACAACTATAGCATAAAACAGTCCATATCTGTAAAATTGATACAAAAGTATGTAAGTCCTCACAGTGCACCACATTCATCACCCAATGGCAGTTGTAAATAGACTACACATCCCACAAAAGTATGAAGGACATAGACTGGTGCAACTGCAACTGTCTCTAAACCATAGGGGTAGATGCCCATCTAAAGAACACCAATGACTGAATGTTTAAACTTAAATTTCAAAACCGTATGTACTCAATATCAGAAGCAAGGAATTATAAACAAAACTGAGATACAACTAGATGAAACGGAAAAACAAATAAAAAGATCAAGCCAAATAAAACGGAATCTCAAAAGCATTACAAAGTGATTATTCCATAAGGGCCAGTAATCCTTATGTTGACACGGACATGATCCATCTGGACTTAAATCAGAAACAGAGATCTTCATTATAACAACTCAGGATCAATGTCTACCAATGAGAAACCAGCAAGATAACATTCTTAAAAATGGTGTAGATCCTGCCAGCCATTTTTGAGGTGCAACAAGAGAAACAATTGACCAATTCATCTCTGGATGTTCCATGTTAGCCACAAATGAATATATTAATTGCCATGGTTAACTTGGTCAGTATTTTACATTGGATCATATGCCGTAAATTTGGACTCCCATATGAAAAGAACCGGTGGGAACACAAGCCTGCCAAAGTAGTAGAAAATAAATGCATCACCATTGTTTAGGACTTTAGTATTCAAACTAATCAAAGCAAGTCAGGACAATAGACTAGATTTCATAGTAAAAAAATTATGCTGACAAAAAACTTGTCTGCTCATAGATATGCTAATCCCAGCAGACTGCAACACTTCTGTAAAAAACATTTGAAAAGTTAAGAACATTGAAACAGAGGTGTCAAGAATATGGCATGTAAGAACAACTGTACCTGTGATCAACAGAGTTTTGGGGATAATACCAAATGGTGCTCTTAAACACTATGGCCAAATATCAGGAAACCCAAAAGTATCAGAACTACAAAAGAATTCATTTCATAGTACTGTCCACATTCTAAGGAAAACATTGTTAGCTAGAGGTAACAGTGTTTAAAAGAGAGAGAGCAGTGTTGGGATGAGAATAATGGAAGAGACAGAAAAGGGGAAGGAGTAGTGAAATGTTAAGGAGTGGTATGAAGGAGATGGGGAGGGGACAAAACGATTATGGGGTGGTAAGTCTGCTTGCAAAGGTTGGACTATTTGTCCAGTATCCAAAACAATTCTTTTTGGAGTTATACAGGTTTACTGATGAGAGAGGGTGGGTAGGGGAGAGTCTAAGAGAGGCAGTGTTAAGGGAGAGAGTAATAGGAGGGAGAGAGTTCAAGTAGTGTAAGGGGTTTTAGAGAGTGATAAGGGTAGTGGGGATGGTTGAGTAAGAGGAGATGTGGTACTACACCTACATTATATATTGATGGATAGAGTGGTGCTTGAAGGAGAAATAAGACGAAGATGAGCCAGAGTATATTCTCAGGGTGTTGATGAGAATATGCTGATTCAAATGAATGAATCTTTTAAATTCTTTCAAAATTGCAAATATTACTACAGACTTTAAACATAACCTTAATACACAGTGCCCTGTCTCCTTTCCCTACAATATATCATTGCTACTCGTAAACAATATCCATAGTAAAACGACCAATTTGCTGTTACTTGAGACTTGGAACGGCTCATATAAAACAAAGCAAAAAAAACGAGAAAAAAAAATGATTCATGAAGATTGACATAACCTTTCATGAAACTAAATACGCAATTATAAAAGTGTGATATGCAATTAAAAATAGAAGCATGGATTGATTTTTTTACATTGAACAATCTTTCTACTGAGCATCTGTCATTCTCATTACCATGGGATTTATAGGGAAAAAAAGATTTCAACTAAGAGTTCTTTATTTTCCTTGATACAAACCAGATCAAGCAGTTATCAACACACAAAACTTGTAAATAGATTTGTTCTTTATGTATCTTTCATTTTTCATTATTCTTGACATCATCATCGTCGTTTAACATCCGCTTTCCATGCAAGCATGGGTTGGACAATTTGACTGAGGACGGGTGGACCAGGAGGCGACACCAGGCTCCAATCTGATTTAGTAGAGTTTCTACAGCTGGATGCCCTTCCTAACACCAACCACTCCGAGAGTGTAGTGAGTGTTTTACGTAACACCAGCACGAGGGCCAGTCAGGCGGTACTGGCAACAGTCCAAGGTATATTGTGAACATAAGAGAGAACGGCATACTAGTTGAAATATTCATCATCCTCATCATCATCATCATCATCATTTAGCATCTGTTTTCCATGCTGGCATGGGTTGGACAGTTTGACAGGGGCTGGCTAAGCAGAAGACTGCACCAGACTTCACCGTCTGTTTTGGCATGGTTCTTTACAGTTGGATGCCCTTTCTAATACCAACCATCTTACAGAGTGAACTGAATGCTTTTTACGTGGCACCAGCACCAGCAAGGCCTGTTTTTGGCATGGCTTTTTACAGCTGGATGCCCTTCTAAACACCAACCATTATACAATGTGGACTGGATGCAACAGCACTGGTAAGGTCACCAATACATATCAGGACTTTTCCAAAAGTGTAACAACAACTGTAATAATTGTTTCTGATCTGATTTAGATAGAATTTTGGCTATTTTGAGGAGAAGGGTTAGTCACTACCATCAACTCCGGTACCAGACTGGAAGGATGAAAGACAAAGTTAACCTAAGCAGGATTTAAGCTCAAGAAAAACAACAGCAGCAACAATAGCAACTGGCGATATGTGATGCTGCAGAAGATCTCACTGCTTGTGCAAGCTTACTCTTTTATTCATTTACTCTTTTACTTGTTTCAGTCATTTGACTGAGGCCATGCTGGAGCACCGCCTTTAGTCGAACAAATCGCCCCCAAGACTTATTCTTTTTGGAAGCCTAGTACTTATTCTATCAGTTTCTTTTTGCCGAACCGCTAAGTTACGGGGACGTAAACACACCACCATCGGTTGTCAAGCGATGGTGGGAGGACAAACACAGACACACAAACATATACACACACACATATATACATATATATATATACGATGGGCTTCTTTCAGTTTCCGTCTACCAAATCCACTCACAAGGCTTTGGTTGGCCCGAGGCTATAGAAGAAGACACTTGCCCAAGGTGCCACGCAGTGGGACTGAACATGGAACCATGTGGTTAGTAAGCAAGCTACTTACCACACAGCCACTCCTACACCTATTGGCAAAATATTTGTCATAAATAGTATAATAGTGCACGCCCCCCCCCATAACTCCAACCCTTACTCCACTCCTTGCCTACTGCATCATGCACACAACTTTTTCCTGTCTCTTCTTACATTCTCCCATTCAACCTATTCTACACTCACCCCACCTCATCTTCCCATCGTTTCTCTTCCTACTCATTATACAATAATTATACAATAATTGAGAGGTCAGTATTCAATTTGTTAACCAAAATACCATGACTCCACCATTTATATCTTACTACCACTTGTTTCTCTCTTTCCTACTTAATCATGGTAGGTAGGAATTGTACCCTGGCAATTTTTATCCACTCTCCCCCAATTCTTCTGTTACCATGTTCTCTCTGACACTTTGAGGATATATTCTGCTCATCATCATCTTATTTTCCCTCCAAGCACCACTCTACCCACCAATATATGTGGGGTAGCACAACATCTCTTACTCGCCCCACTATACCCTACCTTATCACTCTCTAAACCCCTTATACTACTTAAACTTTTTCCTTCCTGTTACTCCCTTCCATAACACTGCCTCTATTAGTCTCTCCCTTACCCACCCTCTCTCAATCCTGCCTATACATTGATTGATTGAAATAATGTGATTATTAAGCTTTACTTTTATATTAAACTATGGAAGTCAGTAGGGATTATAATTTTCTATGACTTAATAGAGTTGTCGCTGTTTAGTAACGTATTTAGGAGTGGTTGTAATTTACATATGGAATTTATTTATCGATGTAATTATACATTGGGTAAATGTGTTTGAAAGTTGTGGTTCCTTTGGTTTGTTCCCAAACAACTTATTTTAGTGCTGTCGAAACCATAATATCCATGGAGCAGTTGATGACGGAGGTATGTTGGATCGTTGGATTTGTATATGTGGATTAGTATTATTGGATTGTTGGTATGGCTGTGAAATAGTATTATAACACATCCTTTTGATATATATATATATATATATATATATATATATATATACACACACATACATATACATATATATATATACACACACACACACACATATATATATATATCATCATCATCATCATCATCATCGTTTAACGTCCGCTTTCCATGCCAGCATGGGTTGGACGATTTGACTGAGGACTGGTGAGACCGGATGGCAACACCAGGCTCCAATCTAAATTTGGCAGAGTTTCTACAGCTGGATGCCCTTCCTAACGCCAACCACTCAGAGAGTGTAGTGGGTGCTTTTACGTGTTACCCGCACGAAAACGGCCACGCTCGAAATGGTGTCTTTTATGTGCCACCCGCACAAGAGCCAGTCCAGGGGCACTGGCAACGATCTCGCTCGAAAACCCTACAAGGCCAGTCAGGCGGTACTGGCAACGGTCACACTCAGGATGGTACATCTTATGTGCCACCCGCACATGAGCCAGTCCAGGGGCCCTGGCAACGATCTCACTTGGCTTGCCGGGTCTTCTCACGCACAGCACATTTCCAAAGGTCTCAGTCAGTAGTCATCGCCTCGGTGAGGCCCAATGTTCGAAGGTCTTGCCTCACCACCTCAGCCCAAGTCTTCCTGGGCCTACCTCTTCCACGGGTTCCCTCAACTGTTAGGGAGTGGCACTTTTTCACGCAGCTATCCTCATTCATTCTCACCACATGTCCAAACCAGCGCAATCGTCTTTCTTGCACACCACTACTGATGCTTCTTATGTTCAGCTTTTCTCTCAAGATACTTACACTCTGACGGGTATGCACATTCACATTACACATCCAGCGGAGCATACTGGCTTCATTCCTTGCGAGCTTACGCATGTCCTCAGCAGTCACAGCCCATGTTTCACTGCCATGTAGCATGGCTGTTCGTACACATGCGTCATACAGTCTGCCTTTTACTCTGAGTGAGAGTCCCTTTGTCGCCAGCAGAGGTAAGAGCTCTCTAAACTTTGCCCAGGCTATTCTTATTCTAGCAGTTACACTTTGAGCGCACCCACCCCCACTACTAACTTGGTCACCCAGATAGCGGAAGCTATCGACTACATCTAGTTTTTCACCCTGGAATGAGATAGAAGTTGTTTCCTGTTTGTTTACAGTGTTTATTGCACCTGAACATCTGCCACATACAAAAACTAACTTCATAGTTAATCTGCCTTTGATATTGCTGCACCTCTTATGTGTCCATAGCTTGCACCGGGTACATCTTATAGAGTTTCTACCTACTCCTTTACTGCATACTGAGCAGGGCCATCTACCTGAACGGGTTTGTTTTATCTACCTTCCTACTTATTAGGATTTTGGTTTTTGCTAGGTTGACTCTAAGGCCCTTCAATTCTAGTCCTTGCTTCCACACCTTAAACTTCTCCTCTAGTTCTGATAGTGACTGTGCAATTAATGCAAGGTCATCAGCATAGAGGAGCTCCCAGGGGCAACCTGTCTTGAATTCCTTTGTGATCGCCTGGAGGACTATGATAAATAGGAAGGGGCTGAGGACGGAACCTTGGTGGACCCCTACCTCTACCCGGAATTCATTACTGTACCCATTTCCAACCTTCACCTTACTGACAGCATCTCTGTACATGGCTCGCACAGCTCTCACTAACCATTCTTCTATCCCAAGTTTCCTCATTGACCACCAGATAAGGGATCGGGGGACCCTGTCAAAGGCTTTCTCCATGTCAACGAAGGCCAGGTACAGAGGTTTATCCTTGGCTAGATATTTCTCCTGCAGCTGTCTCACTAGAAATATGGCATCAGTGGTGCTTTTACCTGGCACGAACCCAAACTGCATCTCATCTAAATTGATTCGCTCCCTAATTAGTTGGGCTATGACCCTCTCCGTAACTTTCATAACCTGATCTAACAGCTTGATGCCTCTGTAATTATTAGTATCTAAAGCGTCACCTTTACCTTTGTAGCAGTTTACTATGGTGCTGCTACACCAGTCATTGGGTATGACTCCTTCGTGTATCACCTGGTTCGTAATACGGGTGACTAGGCTGTAGCCAACACTGCCAGATATTTTGAGCATCTCTGCAGTGATTCCTGATGGGCCGGGGGCTTTCCCTGTCTTCATACTCTTAATTGCTTTATCTACCCTGGTACTGTCAACTCGGATAGCTGGTCCCTCTGTTGGGTCGACATACGGCAGGCTCTCTTTCTCCCATTCATTCTCTTTATTAAGCAATCTATCGTAGTGACATCTCCAGACCTCTTTCTTTGCAGCCTCATTTAGTGCAAGCGTACCATCATCCATGCGAACACATTTTTCTCCTACAACATCACTATTCTCTCTCCTACACTGTCTTGCAACACGAAATACCTCGAGTCTTTGGTCCTCACGGCGCAGAACATTGGCAAATCTTTTCTTATCTGCTTCCCCTCTGGCTAAATAAACCTGTCGCCTAGCTTCCCTTCTGGCAGATTGGTACAATTCCCTGCTACCACCGTTCTTCCAGTCCTTCCAAGCCTGTTTCTTTTGTCTAATAGCCCCGTCTACATCCTTGTTCCACCACCACGTTACTCTGGGTTGAGAGGGGACTTTACACCAGCCACAGATCTGGTCTGTAGCTCTCAACAGGTTGTCCCGCAGAAATCTCCAATTGTCTTCCACGTTGTATGATGCTATATCCCCTTCTATTTCGTCAAATGCTTCAAGTAACTTGTCTCTAAATCTCTGTCCATTTGCAGGGTCTTTAAGTTTCCATACCCTTCTCCTCCTGGCCGGTCTACTTCTGGGCACCCATATTGCCTTGATTTCGAAGTCGCTAACTACTAATCTGTGTTGGGGTGTACATTCTTCGCCAGGGAGGGTTTTGGCATTTATAAGCCTCCCTCTTTCTCTAGTTCTGGCGAGGATGTAGTCGATTTGGCTAGAGTGTCTGCCGGATTGGTAGGTGACTAGGTGACAGGCAGGTTTCCTGAAGTTGGTATTGCAAACCATAAGATCGGTTGCATCACAGAACTCCAGCAGGATTAAAACTATGCCATTTTAATCCTGAGCAAGGCCGGGCATTTCTGTTAGTGTTATATATAGCTTAAAAATACAAATTATAGTTTCTGTGTTATTATTACCAGATATAAATACTGCATACTTACAGCAATATGATGGCAATTTTAAAACTCCATGGAATATAGGTGTAGTGTGTGGAATTGCTTAGTGAACAAGAACCATTTTGATAATGTCTTGTGCCTTCCAGTACAACTTTAAATTATATACAAACAGGAATGAAAGTGCTCAGTGTATGTTAATTTTACTGTCCAGGTTTCAGCTCTAATTGTTAACTGCATTAAACTCACACAGCTGTATGATCACACAGGATATTGTGCTGTCTGAGGAGGGCTGTAATGTAATATAAGCAATAGGATAAAGATCTCCTTCGGTCATGACTGACCATGGGATTGCACCTAGAAAGTTCCCCTCCGAGGTACAAGTCCGGGCAAGGTTGTTTATGAAAGACCAACAGTCGTCCATGCATACCATTTTCCTGTCTCCATGCCATCAGTGTTATCCAAGGAAAAGGCAAAGGCTGATACAGCTTGGCACCAGTGACGTCATAACTCATTTCTAAAGCTGAGTGAACTGGAGCAAGGTGAAATAAAGTGTCTTGCTCAAGAACACAACACACCGCTCGGTCCAGGAATCGAACTCACTACTTCATGATTGTGAGCCCGATGCTCTAACCACTGAGTCATGCGCAGAGAGAAAAAACATGGATTTGAGTGAGGAAGTGCCTTGTTTTGATTATGCCTGTTGAGGTTCAAATATTGACTGCATTTATAGTGTGATATCATGTGTAACTGAATATTGTAACAGATGGAATAAAGGAATACCATGTTGAAGCCCAAGTTCTTCTCTCTCAATATATATAATTTTTTCAGTTTCAGTTTCCAGGCTTTGGTGGTCCTAAGATGCCCAAGGTGTTGCATTGTAGGACTGAACTGGAAACCAAATGGTTAGGAAGCAAACTTCTTAACTATGCAACATTGAATAGTTATATGTGTGTGTGTGTGTGTGTGTATGTGTGTACATTTGTCTTGACAGCATATGACAGTCCTAAGAAAGCATCACCATCATACAAGTGCATGCTCAATCATGAGGAATATTACCTGATTTGAAAACAGATGAGGATTAAAAACAAGGAATGTATACAGCTATACAAAATTTGCGACAAATTCTGTCTGACCCATGAAAGAATAGAAAAAAAATGTTAAAATACGGACAGTGCTGGGTGGCAGATTTGGTCACCATGGCGATGATGATGCCAATGGTGGTGATGATGATGATGATGATGATGATGATGATGATGATGATGTACAAATATAGAATTTTATATAACATATTTAACTACTGAATCAACCAGTGTCTTTTTTCTTTATAGGACACTGGCCTTTTAGAGGGCATTGTTCTTTTATTGGGGCACTGTAACCTATAAAAGGACATTGTATCCAATAAATGGGTTCAGTGGTTACTTAATCCGTTTGATAACAACCCACCAAAGACCATTCTTTATTCTCTGATACAAACTTCCTGTTTTAAAGTGATCTGAATGAATGAATGAATGAGGACTCACCTGTTTGTCCTTCAGTTCTGTTGATCAAAACTTTACAAGCATTTTGTCTGTTAATAAGATTGTAAATAGTTGGTATTGTGGGGACAAGCGCATGTGTCGGGGCATATAAAGATATTCGGGCAAGTCTTTTTATAAAAGCTGCCAACATATATGCAGGTAAATATCTGAAATACAATAGAAAATAATTAGCAAATGTATCATAGCAATCAATAATACATACAATAATTATTTATTGAAAATTTTATTAAAAACATTGCATACAGTTTATTTAATCAAACTTTTCAAATAAATATTTAGATATTTCATAATTCTCATAGACAGTTGAACTTCCATTTCTTAGTTTGGATAGAAGTGGCATCCTGTTACCTATTTCTAGGGAATTGGTTAGTCTAAGGCCACACTGGGTGACATCTGACCACATTGCCATACACTAAGAAGGAAGCCAAATCCATGTGGTCATAAAGTGAACTTCATGAAATATATAATTTTATCAATATATACAGAGTTTGGATAAAATAAAGGAAACACCTTAAAATTTCAAACAAATTAATTTTAATAAGAAGTAAGACTGCCTTTGGCAGTAATTACAGCTTGAATTCTACGAGATATAGACTCGTACAAAGTTTGAATTGTTTCCAAAGGAATTTTTATCCATTCTTCAGCTAAAACAGTCTCCAGTTCTGGTAGTGATGATGGTGGGGGATATTGACTCCTTACTTGTTTTTCTAAAATGCACCATAAATGTTCAATAATATTGAGATCGGGGGACTGTGGTGGCCAGATAACATGTTCAACTTCACTAGAATGTTCCTTGTGCCATTAAGTAACAACTTTATCTGTGTGAATTGGTGCATTATCATCCTGAAAGATTGAGTTCCGCAACCATAGGATGAATTTGTTCAGATAAAATGCTTAATTAGTCTTAACTATTTATTCTGCCATGATGGGAAACCATTGGGCTGGAGGATTTCCAAGATAACAGCTCCCACCCCTCATCATCACAGATCCTCCTCCATGTTTAATAGTTGGAAGAGGGCAGTCTGGGTCAAATGCTTCTTTTGGCTGTCTCCACACGTATACTCAGCTGGTGGTCGGAAATAAGGTAAAGGATGACTCGTCCAAGAAAATAACATTCTTCCACTGCTCTAGGGACCAATACTGTAGGATTTTACTCTACTCTAAAAGCTTTGCAATGTTTGTTTTTGAAAGTAGTGATTTTCTGATTGCAGCCCTCACATGAAATCCGACATTGTGCAGCTCCTAACAAACAATGTTTGTGGAAACTGGGTTCTCGAGGTGGTCATTAAGCTCTGCAGTAATTTTGAGAGCTGTACTTTCAGGATCCTTTCTAACAATTTGCGTAAGAATCCGACAGTCCCTATCTGAAAGTTTTGGTATCCTTCCGGAGTTTTGTTTCAACGACGAGATTTTCCCCTCTTTCTCAAAGGCTGTCATTACTTTCCAGACAGTACTTCTTGATACACCAAATATTTCGGCTGTTTTCATAATGCTAGCACCTGCCATACGAGCACCAACAGTTTGACCTCTTTGAAAGTTCGATAGATCTGTCATTTTAATAAATTTTAATTACCTTTTTTTGATGTCTGAAAAGAAACAGCAATTTTAGCAAAACATATTAAGCAACACTAATAATAAATCAAAAAACATAAAAATAAACAAGCTTTTGACAGTTTTATAAATATTTCAAAATTATGATGCTAGGTGTTTCCATTATTTTGTCCAACCCCTGTAAGTGCTGATCCCTAACTGTGGTAGAGGTAGACCCAGGAAGACATGGACGAAGTGGTGAAGCAGGATCTTCAAATTTTGAACCTCACAGAGGCAATGACTGGTGACCAAGACCTTTGGCAATATGCAAGTGAAATTGTAGTCATAGTTGATGCTGGTGTCACGAAACTGACACCCAGGCCAGTGGCAAGTAAAGAGCACCTTTTGAGCATTGGGCCTCACAGAGACAAAGTGGCTGAGTTCCTTTCAAGTGTTGGGCCTCACAGAGGCAATGACTGAGACCCTTGGTATTATGTCATGCTTGAGAAGACCCATCAAGCCAAGCAAAATCGCAGTCGTGGTAGATACCAGTGTCACGCAAATGGCACCTGTGCCGGTGGCATGTAAAAGTGCCCATTACACTCTCAGAGTGGTTGGTGTTAGGAAGGGCATCCAGCCATAGAAAACCATGCCAAATTAAACTGGAGTCTGGTGCAGCCTTCCAGCTTACCAGCCCTGGTCAAACCATCCAACCCATGCTAAAATGGATTACAGATGTTAAATGATGATGATGAACACATTGGCTAAACTATTTCAATACCAACCCACCTGACCTCCACCAATGATTCTATGATACCCAACCTCTTATTCTAAAATATATGTATATAAGCAAAAACCATTCATTCTTTTCATTTAGCAACCCTTCATACCTTTGTAGCAGTTGACTATGGTGCCGCTACGCCAGTCATTGGGTATGACTCCATCATGAACTACCTGGTTTAAAATACGGGTGACTAGGTCAAAGCCCACACCACAAAATTTTTTATTAAGCATCTGAGCAGTGATTCCTGATGGGCCAGGGGCTTTTCCTGGCTTCATATACTTAATTGCTTTATCTACCAGGGTGCTGTCTATTCGGATAGCTGGTCCCTCTACTGGGTCAACATTTGGCAGGCTCTCCTCCTCCCACTCATTCTCCACATTCAACAGTCTTTCATAATGGCTCCTCCAAGCCTCTTTCTTTTCCGAATCATTAAAAGTAAGTGCACCATCATCCATGCAGACACATTTCTCTCTTGTGACGACATCAAATATGTATATTATATACACCAGTATATAATAAAATAAAGGACTAATTCTGAAAAGCATTAACTTACTTAACTTGTGACATTCTCAAAGAGTAAAAAAGAAAAAAAAGAAGGGGATAAACAACAGTGAATATTTCTCTCAATCCAAGGTGGACTTATTCAATTTTAAGACAATTATTAAGAAATTTTAATTAATATACATATCAATAAATCCAGGAAAATAATATTTCAACATACTTTGACGACAGAAAGAGGTTCAAGTTGCTGAAAAACTTTGCTCTGTATTTGAAATGAAAGATTGCAGGATCCAATAAGGAGTAGAGTTTTTTATAAAAATCAGGATAATTTCTGGGGAAAAAAAAAAAAAAAAAAAAAATGAGAAAGAAAGAGATCAATGAATTTAACGATATAACAAATTAGAAATAAGATTATTGTGGACTTTGCCATCATAACTGTTTTAATGTCCACTTCTCATGTCATGCTTACATGGGTCAGAAGGAATTTATTTAGGCAGATTTTCTACAGCCAGAAGCAGATCCCATTACCAACCTTTGCCTTGTTTCCAAAAATGGTATAATTTCCTCCATGACCAGGCATGTTTTCATGAAAGATTAGGAAACGAAGGACACTGCTGGCATGAGAGGGACATTCGTTTTACAACAATCACATGATGTTGAAGTCATCATCATCATCGTTTGACGTCCGCTTTCCATGCTAGCATGGGTTGGACGATTTGACTGAGGACTGGTGAAACCGGATGGCAACACCAGCCTCCAATCTGATTTGGCAGTAAGGAGACATAAATGCAAAGACTTACTCACTCATTCACACACACACACACACACACACACACACACACACTGCCACCACCATCATCATTTAATGTCCATCTTCTATGCTGGCATATATACAATGCATTTCTTCCAGTTTCCATTTACGAAATCCCCTCACAAAGCTTTGGTTAACCTGTGTCTATATTAGAGGTCATATGCCCAAGGTACCATACAGAAGAACTGAACCAAAGACTGTACACTGGAAGTAAACTTCTTGCCACTCAACTACCTATACTGTTCTAATACATCAAAAATGTTTTATAACTAAATTTTAACAAAAGTTTTGCAATTTTCGTCTCTGAGTAGCTGTAAACTTGTTAAGGTTTCAAAGCCTGCTTTATTGAACTGAACAATATGCTTCATCATGTTTTATCTGCTTTCTTGAATCTAAAAACTTTTGCAACAAAAAAAGTAAGGTTCTACAATCTCATATTCTACAACATGTCAGTCTGTCAGTCATTTGGTTAATGCCTGTTTTTCTTTGCTAGCAGGGAGAGAAGGCAAGTTATTTCTGGTAGCACTTTTATGGCTGAACAATCTTTACCTGGTTTTGAAGTAAAGCATATTTTTCACATATCTCTGAAAGCACAGAGCAACCAGTAATAAACATCAGCAAGGAATATAAACATTAAATCACCATTTCACTCAGGCAGCTACAGACATAGAATATTAACACACACACACACACACACACACACACACACACACACACACACACACACACAGAACAGGTTTTGTAAAGTTTCGCCTGCCAAACTCACTCATAAAGCATTAATCAAATCAAGGCTATGATAGAAAAAACAAACCTAAAGTAGCATACAGTGGGACTGGACCCACTGTAGTACATAAATCTTGTAGCTTTCAGAATGTTTTAATATGTTGATTAATTAGTTCATCAATTAAATAATGTCAGTGTGCACACATGACAGAGTGCAAGTGATTTAAGAGGAAAACTGGGAATAAGAGGCATCAGATTGTGTGCAAGAAAGAAGGCTGTGCTGGTTTGGTCATGTGATGTGCTCTTGAGCAAAACACTTTACTTCACGCTGCTCCAGTTCACTCAGCTATAGAAATGAGTAACAGACTGTGACAGACTGGTATCCATTTCAGGGGCAACTATTGTGATCTTGGTCACTTAAAATGTCCTGGTAACTGAGTAACTGACCCTGTGAATCTAGGACACAAGACAGTAATGCTCAAGAAAAGATGATGACGATGATGATGATAATGAGGACAAATGTTAGGTTTTACAGCTTGCTCTCCCCTTGTTATCCACAAAGATGAAGTTCTATAGAGAGAAAAAAAAATGTTTCCTATATTTCAAGAGGGTCGTTAAAAATTCAGCAATTAGCCATTGTGAAAAGAAATTATCAATCATCAAAACATTATGATTTCTGCTGGTTTGGTCATGTGATGTGTACAAACGAGGAGAGCTGCATAAAGAGGGAACCTGTGGAAGGGGGTCAATCAGAAAGACATGGAATGAAGTGATGAAAAAGGATCTTCAGATGCTGGGCCTCACTGAGGAAATGACAAAGAACCTGGAGTTGTGATCTGCTTTACTTGAGAAGACATGACAAGCCAAGTAAAATCACTATCATCCATACTTACAGGCTTGTCCTTTACGGGTGCCTATGCTACATAACATGCACTCATGCTGTTGCTGTGTAAACACACTGGCGCTGGTGGAATGTGAAAAGCACCCAGCACACACTGTAAAGTGGTTGGCATTAGGAAGGGCATCCAGCTGTAGAAACCATGCCACTACAGACAATTTCGAGTCTGGACAACTCCCCAGCCGGCCAGTTACTGCCAAACTGTTCAACCCATGCCAGCATGGAAAACGGACGTTAAACAATGATGAATGCAAAAGTTGTAGAAAACAAATCATTTCATACTCACAAGTTGTGTTTATCCATCAATATGAAAATTCCATTTAATGACAGCAAACTAACGGAACCTCCTGATTAAAATAAAACAAAATTCCTTTTAAAATTATTAAAATTACAAGCAAAAGTTATCATTAATAACACCACTGATAACGACATTGATACAGTGGAGGGGGTGTATCACTGATTAAACTCATTCAAATATATAACTGGCACCGACTCATTGACTCAAAAGTTGACATCAGAATATAAAGGGACATAACTTATGTACAGCATGACATCTGTCTGAGGCTTTCCAATTACGCCATTAATAATAATAATAATACAGTAATACCTCGTTTTACGAGGATTCGTTTTACAAGACCCTTGGTTTACAAGTTTTATTTTATAATAAATATAAAGATCCATAACAAATGCTTCTGCATGTTACCGAGAAATTTATAGAGAGCGACAAAAAGCTTTTTCCAAGCAAACACATCTAGACTTGTTTTTTAAAAAGAAGTCTACAAGGCTGTCTACAAGTGCTTGTGAATCAGTGATCACATCTACAAGTGATGGTGTGCATAAGTCTAGTGAAAGTGATTCAGAAAGTTATTATAACAATAATATGTTTTTATTATAAATGATCTTGACATTCTTTTAACTTTACATAAAATATTCTTTACATTCTACTTTTGTTTTACTGCCATTTTTTAACGAGTATTATAAATTTTATAGCTAAAATATTTTTCTGGGAACGAATTACGATTCGCTACTATGGGAGATTATAGCTCTGCTTTACAAGCAGTCTCTGGGAACAAATTATATCGTATATCAAGACATTACTTTAATTCTTTCTAAAATAGGCACAAAGCCAAAAATTCGTGGGTGGTGATTTAATCAGTTACATCAACGCCCAGTGCCCAACTGCTACTTATTTTATCAACTCTGAAAGGATGAAATAAAATTGGCATCAGAGGGATTTGGACTCAGAATGTAAAGAACCAGAAGGAATACCTCTAAGCATTTTGTCCAGCATGGTAACAATGCTGAAAGCTCCCTGCATCATCATTATTATTATTATTATTATTATTATTATTATTATTATGACAATGAGGATAATTTCAATTTCTGACACAAGGCCAGCAAGCTTGATTACATTAACCCCAGTGCTGAACTAGTACTTATTTTATCAACTCTCAAAGGATGAAAGGCAAAGTCAATCTCAATGGAATTTAATAATAATAATAAATGCCCTGATGCAATAACAGGCAATGGCTCTCATGGCTTCTGATCTTAACTGATTGGAAGTGTTATCATGTACACTGTTTTGTCTTGGTATAAAAAGATGGGCTACAGCAAATATTCTGCTCAATACCACAGATTTGCTTGTCAGTTGTTTGACCTTAACCAGTTGAGCATGTCCTTTGGTGGCTGACATCTCTGATCATGAGTAGGAGTAGTGAGGGAGTATCATAGCCATGTGTTGAGAGGAATTCTTTGGGGTCTGAATTATTCATCTCTAGAAACATAGTGTTTCATTCATCAACCTTAAACAACTCTCATTCAGGGACCTTTTTAACAAGATGGGCTACTCAGCCTGAAGAAAATTCTAACTGGGCCCCCACTGCAAGGTCATGCAATGTTTATCTTGATATGAGATCACCATGTCATGCACATATGGTTGTGATGCATGTGCCTGGTGTACCCTTATCAGACAGGTAATCATGATGGGTATATTGGGCTTTGTATATTTTACCCCAGTGTCACTTTGATGACATGCATTGCTCTCATACTCCATAATAATAATAATAATAATAATAATAATAATAATAATAATGCTTGGTAGAGACACAGAGAATCTTACTTGAAATCTTTGGTAATTAGTTATTATTTGCTTTCAAATAGAGAAAAATCAGGAATTAAGATTTACCCGAGTGTCAAAGATGATGATGATGATGATGATTTGGGACAAGGCCAGCAATTTTGAAGAAAGAGGAGGTTAGTCAATGCCAGTACTTCAGTTTACCAACTCTTGAGGGACAAAAAGTTGACCGTAGCAGGGTTTGAACTCAGAATATAATGAGCCACAAGAAATACCATAGAGGAATTTTGTCAGATGCTCTAATAATTCTGCCAATCCACTATAATGGTTATGGTGATTTCTAACATCAATAACAGGCAAGGTTGTTAAATTGAGAAGTTTGCTTCCTAATCATGGGGATTCAGGTTCAGTCCCACAACACAGTACCTTGGCATGCATCTTCTACTATAGCCCTGGGCTAACCAAAGCCTTCCAAGTGGATTTGGTAAACAGAAACTAAATGTGTGTGTGTGTGCATGCATGCGTGTGTGTATGTGTGTGCATGCATGCGTGTGTGTGCATGCATGCGTGTGTGTGTGTGAGAGTGTGTGTGTGCATGCATGTATGTGAGACTTTTATTTCCCTTGTCTACACATGTTCCACTCACTGGTTGTAGACAATGGCTTCATTTATGAGGTTATTTACTTGCAGTTCGCAATGAAAGTAAGTTCAGGTTTTGTGACACATCTTGATGTGTTGCATGATATTCGTAAACAACAGGTTCCTTTATCTGGTGTCGTTTATTTCCTGTTCTCCAGATAAAACATGCCTGGACTGTTTATTGTTTGATAGACTGTGAGGTTATTAGCGCAGTTGGAAACAGAGAAGAGTTGGTGACAGGAAGGGCATCCACTTGTAGAAACCATGTCAAAGCAAACAATGGAGCACAGCACAGTTCACTGGCTTGCCAGGTCCTGTCAAACCATCCAACCCACGCCTTAAAAACAGACATTAGACATTTAAAAGGAGGAGGAGGAGGAGCTTATATGAAAAATAATTTGAAGAATACTCACCCATCTTAAACGAATTAAATAAAAAATCTGAAAGTTGCAAGGGCCTTTCAAGACAGGAGATAACATCTGTGACAGATGCCAAGACTCTTTTATACAACCCAAAGGCTAACTGTTAAAACAAAATAGAAAATTAACAATTTAAGTTTTTCAAGTCATATCTCGGTTTCCAAATAACAATTTAATCTAATTTTTATGAAATTTTTTATTTTAAATATCATCAGTTTCTAAATTGGAAATTTGTTGATACTTTGTAACAGAATTTCCACTATACCATTTTATACTTGAATAAACAACAAATCATATTTCCTTCACCCCTTCCCCTCATGTAACAAGAGCTATAACCAGAAACACAACAATTTAAACAACTGAAAAACAAAGAATTAGAATTAGTACTACTGTTAAATCTTTTTATCTTTTAGCATTCAGATTACTTTCTCAAATATATTGCCTTTTCATTCACATTGTTTTGAATTAATCATGCATTGAATTAATTATGCATTATTGCATAGGTTTGAGATTCCAGTGGTAATATTATTTTTACAAAGACATTATAGAGTACACTTTGTCCCATACTGAAACAGATGACCACCACTATACAACTCATAGTTTAGTAATGAAAACTGATAATTACACGAACATAAATCAAAGAGTGTAAGGAACAAAAAAGGTACATCATGACTACATATGTTTCGAATCTAAACATGACATCTTACATTATACATAACACATAAAAATATCATTTAGCTTTTCTTCTGGCCTAATCCCCAGTGGTTGTTTGCATCATCAATAGGGGATGAGTGAATGATTCACTAATTTGGCCACTGTAGAATGGTAGGTGGGAGTAGCCAAAGTAATATGTATATATAACTGTTTAGCATTCAGATTATTCTACCAAATAGCTTATGAATGGATTTGGTAGACAGAAACTGAAAGAAGACTGGTGTGTGTGTGTGAATGTTTGTATATACCAATGTGTGTGTGTGTGTGTCTTTGTATCTGTGTTTGTGCCCCCATTACCAGTTGACAACTGGTGTTGGTATGTTTACATCTCCACAACTTAGCAGTTCAGCAAAAGGGACCACTAAAATAAGTACTAGGCTTAACAAAAACAAAATAAGTCCTGGGGTCGATTTGTTTAACTAAAAACCCTTCAAGGTGGTGCTCCACCGTGGCCACAGTCAAATGACTGAAACATGTAAAAGACAAAAGATACAATTAGCTAATGATATTTAATTATAAAATAAATATAACAGGATTCTTTTTAAACATTGAATGACTATGAGAGTCCATCCAAATAAAATAGGGATCAAAGGGGTCAAAGGTAAGAAAAATGGTTGAGAAGCACTTTGCTAGAAAGACTTAGGACACTAATTAAACAACTACTTAACCTCTTGACTCACATAGTCATTTATCCCTATCATTGGGTGTCTTAATCCTGGATATGTACAAAGTGAAAAGTTCCTGCCGATTTCTAACTGTGGAAGAGACAGAACCAAGAAGACGTGAAACAATTGGTGAAGCATGATCTTCGAATGTTGGGCCTCACACAGGCAATGACATGTAACCGAGACCTTTGGCAATATGCTGTGCTTGAGAAAACCTGTCAAGCCAAGTGAAATTGCAGCCAGGGCTGATGTCAGTGTCATGCTGGTGGCATGTAAAAAGCACCCTTTGAATGTTGGGTGATATGCTCTGCTTCAAGAAGGCCCATCAAGGCAAGTGAAACCATAGTCATAGTCATGGTCATGGCCAATGCCAGTGGCAAATAAAAAACACTCTTTGAACTTTGGTGATAAGTGACCAAGACCTTTGGTGATATACCATGTTTGAGAAGATCTGTCAAGCCAAGTAAGATCATAGTCATGGCTGATGCCAGTGTTTCATAACTGGCATCCACACTGGTAGCACATAAGAAGCATCCACTACATTGTTGGAGTGGTTGGCATTAGGAAAGGCATCCAGCTGTAGAAACCATGCCAAATCAGATTGGAGCCTGGTACAGCTCCCCAGCTTACCAGTTTTCAGTCAAACCATCCAACCCATGACAGCATGGGAAACAGACATTACATGATGATGATGATGACACTTATTTTCAAGCTAAGGGTAATATAGAATGATTGTGGTTAAAAACCATTTTTGACACCAAGCAAACACCAGGAATAAGACATCTGATGTCAATCAGATGTTAATCTTATGAAAGTCTGGTGGAGACATATCACTGTAAAAATAACAGTCTTATATCATAGTAGTTTTGTATTAAACCACAATATTTTAACAACATTAACAAACCTTATGATCATTTTAAAGGGAAATAACTCTAGCAAAAAACAGCATCAATTATTATAAAGAATTATAAAGAATTTTTTTACAGGTGTCCCCCAAATCCACCTTGCTGGAATCCTGAATTTTACTCATGGTTAATAATTGCAAATAAACATTGTAACATTAATATAAAGATTTAATTTAATTATAAATATACTTACTTTCTGCTGTAAAAATGTTAACAGACATTTATTTAATAATTTTTTCTCTGCTTTATTTTCATTTGAATTTTCAGATTTTGAAGCTGAAAGATAAATTTTTTTTTTTAATCATTAAATTTCTTGTACAAAATACTCTAAATAAAAACCTTAAAAACATAAAGAAAGTAATTACTTTTATTCATGCTTATTTACTGGTTTGGGGAACAACTTGTCCATGGAGAGCTTTTAGTTCTTATAATAATATTTATACTCTTAATTGGGGATAAGTTTTTATGTCTTTCATTAGTATTTTTATGTATGTGTGTGTGTGTGTGTGTGTGTGTGTGTGTAGTTTGTAGTATGCTTGTTTATTTTCCTTTATTGACAAACTACATTCTCCAGTGGAGGCGCCATTGCACCTCCACTGGATCGCGGTTTCGATTCCCAGACCGGGTGTTGTGAGTGTTTATTGAGCGAAAACACCTAAAAGCTCCACGAGGCTCCAGCGGGGGATGGTGGCGAACCCTGCTGTACTCTTCCACCACAACTTTCTCTCACTCTTACTTTCTGTTTCTGTTGTGCCTGTAATTCAAAGGGTCAGCCTTGTCACACTGTGTTAAGGATTCACGTGTCTGTGGAGTGCTCAGCCACTTGCACGTTAATTTCACGAGCAGGCTCTTCCGTTGATCAGATCAACTGTAACCCTCGACGTCGTAAGCAACGGAGTGCCAACAACATTCTCCAGTATTATAAACATATTAACTGAATAATAAAGAGATAAATCAACAAGGGATTCTTGTTGTAGACACTCAACCTATGAAAAATGGATGGCAGCTAAAGGTCCCACAAAGCACACTTTACCATTTAAAAAAATAGTGAATGGATACATAATAGTAGTTTTAGAAATTTTTTTCATTTTCTTGTTAATGATTTGGGATAGGGGAGGGGCTATGCCCATAGCCTTTGTTGGCCTTCAGAGACCAATGAGGACAATACAATTGATGTTTGTTTAAAACAGCTGCAAGACAAAACTTGTAGGAACATACATGTATCTTCATGGAGGGATATCCAGAGAGTTATGAATTCTGCGGAAAAAAGACTGGACATAGTGGTTTACACAGGATCTTGAGAAGAATTTAGAGTGACAATGAAGAGAAACAGGCAAGTATCAAGAGGTTGAATTGATACAACATGAGATCAGTCAGCTCCAAAGAGCAGAAGCCACTGACATGTTGGTAGAAAAGAGAGAGAGAGGACACAGCATATCAAAAAGCTAGAAGTTGGAACATATTGGTTACTGACTGCATGATACTGAATTCATCACCATCATTTAACATCTGTCTTCCATGCTGGCATGGATTGGATGGTTTGAAGAGCTGCCTGGGTTTTCTTGTCTCTTTTGACATGGTTTCTATGGCTAAATATGTATGTGTGTGTGTGTGGGGGGGGTGTATATATATATATATATATATATATAGTTGAGACTTACAGAAAAACAAAAGATGAAGACAGGTATATAAACAACAAACAGGTATATTAGTTTAATGCTCAGGAAGGTGAGAAAGTCTTTTATGTTTCGAGCCTATGCTCTTCAACAGAAAGGAACACGAGAAAATAAACAGAGAGAATAAAAAAAGTTTTTGAAGCTAGCGGTCAATCATAGCAAAGCCAACTACTTTACAGAGTGTAGTGGGTGCTTTTATACAGCACCAGCATGGGTGTTTTTATGTGGCACCGGCACAAGTGCTTTTTAGGTTACCTCAAAGACAAATAACAATGTTACTGAGTTAGGTTTTCTTTTTTTGGATAGTGTAGGGTGTCTGTGTGAACAGTAACAACAGCAGTAGCATGGATGTAGGGACAGTGCTCCACTGTGGGTCTCTTTTGATGGTTAGCTATTCTTTGGGGTCCTGGGTCAACCTAATCAGAGCTGACCTGGAGTAAAGCACACCTTAATTACAAACCAGCAGAGCCTGTATATGATCAGTTAACCAGCTAGAAGCACCAGCTAAATCTCTCCAAAATCATACTGAAATCATCTCAGAAAAGGACATGCTGAATAATGTGGTCATGGCTGGAGTGATCATTTGTCTGTTCATTCAGGGTTGAGCGACAATAATAATAACACCTTAACAAGATAGTGAACTTTCTAATGTTTGTAGTTTTCTTCTAACAATAACAATCAGTAAATTTAGCCTTTTAGCATTTAAACCAGGAGTCTCCAAAGTGGCTGATATCAACCCCTCGGGATTGATGGGATTATTGAAGGAGTTGATAAATGCACATCTACTTAATTTTTATTATTACTTATTTATTTTCTTGTACATGCCTAGGGGGCAATGAGGGGTCAAGGATTCCATGAAGGGGTCAATGGTCTAAAACGTTTGGGGACCCCTGATTTAAACTGACCACATCCAGCCTAAATATTTTATTTGGTTTATGCTCAACCTGCCCAGATCTGGCTTCTCACACCTACCCTACAATGTCATTCTAGAAATAGATAAGCATATCACAGAAACCTCAAAACTACAAGATAATTAATTTGTGGTTAATTCAAAACAATGTGAATAGATAAGCATTATATTTAGCAGAGTACTCAGAATGCTAAAGGGTTGAATTAATTAAATTAATAGAAGCATAGCATTTGTAAAATGAACTTATTAGCAAGTATTTTATAATGAACACACATTCTCAACCTTGCTGAAAAACATAGATGCTATAGTTAAGACATATTTTATTGTCTCACTCTGCAACCAGAAAAAAAATAGAGAAAACCAGATTGTAGCTAACCTTGGTGCTTTCTTAACTAATTTCAGCATTTTCAGTAATTTCATCACAAGCTGGTTACTCATTCATTTGAATTACAAACAGGATGCATATTTATAGTATATGCAGTATGACTCAGACTGAACAAAATTGTGATCAGGAAAATGAGAAACTGACGCAGATATGACTGTAGTTTAGAAGTGTGATTCTACTATAGTCTTAGATAAACCAATGCCATATTTATAAATAAGGTAGACAGAAACCATGTGGAAACCCCTCATGAATGAGAGAGAGAGGGAGAGAGTGTGTATGTTTGTGTGTTTTCTATGGGGTACCTGAGCAGATGTGGAGGCGCAATGGCCCAGTGGTTAGGGCAGCGGACTCGCAGTCATAGGATCGCGGTTTCGATTCCCAGACCGGGCGTTGTGAGTGTTTATTGAGCGAAAACACCTAAAGCTCCACGAGGCTCCGGCAGGGGATGGTGACGAACCCTGCTGTACTCTTCCACCACAACTTTCTCTCACTCTTTCTACCTGTTTCTGTTGTGCCTGTAATTCAAAGGGTCAACCTTGTCACACTGTGTCACGCTGAATATCCCCGAGAACTACGTTAAGGGTACACGTGTCTGTGGAGTGCTCAGCCACTTGCATGTTAATTTCACGAGCAGGCTGTTCCGTTGATCGTAAGCGACGGAGTGCCAACAACAACGACAACCTGGGCAGATACTTGCATCCTGCATCCTGCATCCTTCACATGACTAAATGCTGTGGTACAAGCAGTGGAGTTTGTTGTCATTTCCCTATCAACAAATAATATGTTAAGCCATGTGGGATAAGAGATTCCTCGCTTTAAAAAACTGATGAAGATTAGGAACAGGAAAGATATCTGGTTGTAAATCAGTCCCTCAATAATATATATTCATCTAACCCATTCTAACACAGAAATAAAAGAAAATAAACGGTTGTAAAACAAACAAATGAACGATAACTAACAAGGCAGTAAAAATTACTGAAACTACTTGGGCTTATCTCCCTTTCTTTCTTCTCGCAAATATGTAAAAATACTTTTCACGCTAAAGCTGAAAATGTATGTTTAGTAAGAATACATATCTTTAAATTAATCATACTTCTTTATTGATTGTCGTGAATTTGCATAAAGGAACATCTACGTGGCTGCTAAATATGTTAGAAATAGCAGACATCTTCCCTTATATCATCGGATGATGTAGCTTACAAGGTGCACACTACTTAGAAAAACAGATAGGGTTTTGATAATCATGACTAGATTGCCTTAGATTATAGGATTGCTAAATCAGGGCCAATTTAAAGCCCAGCAACAACAACAACAACAACAACAAACACCGCCAGAATAACCAAAGTTGAATCATAAACGTATAACAAACACTGCTATAGAGCTAGATGGAGTTATCTCCTCTCTTATATTTGCTGGTGAATTAATTTTTATTTTGAAAATTTATATTTCTATATTTTATTATTTTATAGATTATTTACATTAACTCTCAAAAATAAATACGATACATAGGTGCAGAAGTGGTTGTGTGGTATGTGGCTTGCTTACCAACCACATGGTCCCAGGTTCAGTCCTACTGCGTGGCACCTTGGGCAAGTGTCTTCTACTGTAGCCTTGGGCCAACCAAAGCTTTGTGAGTGCATTTGGTAGACGGAAACTGAAAGAAGACCATCGTGTGTATATATATATATATGTGTGTGTGTGTGTGTGTGTGTGTCTGTCTGTGTGTGTGCATGTATATGTTTGTGTGTCTGTATTTGTTCCCCACCATCGCTTGACAACTGATATTGGTATGTTTATGTCCCCGTAACTTAGCAGTTCAGCAAAAGAACCGATAGAATGAGTACTAGGCTTACAAAGAATAAGTCCTGGGGTCGATTTGTTCAACTAAAGGCAATGCTGCAGCATGGCCACAATCAAATGACTGAAACAAGTAAAAGAATATACCCTTTGAACCAGTAATATATACACAGAGAGAGAAAAAAACTCTAGACATAGAAGTAAATCTTAGAATCAAGGGGCTTTGAAGTAAACTTACACATGAGAGGACAACAAAACAAGATAGAATATACCAGAAATGGGACCTCATACCAGAGTGAAACAGAGCAAATACATTCAATAAACTATGTATGTGTTACAGATCTCTGCTAAAAAAAAGATATTTAACAAGACCTGCTCAGCCAGATTAAATTTAAATCAGACTTTTTGCCAATAAAAAGGAATCAAGTATTTACAAATAAAATATATGAGCTTCAGAAACTGGAAATATTCCACCAACACCCAGATAGGAATATTGGAATCAACAAAGGATTATTTGTCAAAGGACTTGGAGTCTACATGAAATAAGTGGAAATGTCTTAATTAATGCTTGTGTCACATCTGACCAAACCAAAGACAGCAAAGTGAAATGGATCAGGGACATTGTGTTGAATCCCCTTTCTGTGGCTGTGGAAGAGTCCAAAACAAGAATTACTAGTTAGTTTCCCTATTATTGGATTCAAGCGATTGGAATATTTGAGAAATGGTATAAAAAATGTGCAAGGATTGTGTAAAAAAATCGAAAAGATTATATACAGACACTAATTAAAAATAACAATTAAATGAAGTAAAAAGAGTGTAACTAATTTGGACTCATATAAAATGAAACAAGATACACACACATATACTCTTTTACTCTTTTACTTGTTTCAGTCTTTTGACTGTGGTCATGCTGGAGCACCGCCTTTAGTCGAGCAAATCGACCCCAGGACTTATTCTTTAGAAGCCTAGTACTTATTCTATCGGTCTCTTTTGCCGAACCGCTAAGTTACGGGGACATAAACACACCAGCATCGGTTGTCAAGCGATGTTGGGCGGACAAACACAGACACCCAAACACATACATATATATATACATATATACAACGGGCTTCTTTCAGTTTCCGTCTACCAAATCCACTCACAAGGCTTTGGTCGGCCCGAGGCTATAGTAGAAGACACTTGCCCAAGATGCCACGCAGTGGGACTGAACCCGAGACCATGTGGTTGGTAAGCAAGCTACTTACCACACAGCCACTCCTACGCCTATATATACAGTTCAAATTTACAGTAAACAAAAGATGAAGAAAGGTGAGGAACAACAAGCATTGGTTTAATGCTTTGGAAGAATGGAAAAGTTCTTGATGTTATGAGCCTATGTTCTTCAACAGAAGGGGTTGAGGAGAAAAATGGAGAGAGAATGAAAAAAAAACAGAGAAAAAATGTGTAGGGTTTAATGATTCAACATGATGAAATGACTGGGAGATAACAGTGACCAAACTGAACTAGGATGTACAAGCACGTGTGTGTGTCGAAGAATAGAGTGTGTGAGTGTATGTGTGAATGGGGGCAAGTGCATGTAAATGTATGTGAACAGAGCTTAAAATTATGTGAGCCCATGTGAGTGTATGTGTATAAGTAAACTAGTGTGTGCATTGTGTGGAGTGATGTGCATTTCATGAATTTGTGTGTGTGTGCATATGGACGAGTGTATATGTGTTTGAGGCTATCGTGTGTGTGTGTGTGTGTGTGTGTGTGCAAACGTTTGTGCGTAGCAGTTAATATGTGCTTATTTGAGTGGTGTGTGCACGTGTGCGTAGATCATATAGGGTGTGTGTATTGTGTATATTTATGTACAATAGTTGTATGTGTTTATGTATGTTGTGTGTATATATTGTCTGTGTTCAGGCATGTTGTGTGCATGTACATTGTGTGTGTTTTTAGGAGTGAATACTGTGTTGTGGAGGAATGTATGGAGGTGTGAAGTGGAGAGAGAGAGAGAGAGGGAGAGCGAGAGAGAGAGAGAGAGAGAGAGACAGAGAGAGAGAGCAGATTTTCTTTTGAACATTTCATTGAATATAAGGTGAATGTGTGTGTGGGTGTGTGTGTGTAACTCTAAAGTATCAAGCTCCTAATCACATACAAAAGACAATAAATAAGTAAACTAACCTTTGAGGAATTCTGTCATAATCAGCTCCAAACAACAGAAAATGTTACTATCTGACGAGCATTTCTGTAAGATTTGAAAAATTATAAATACAATATTTCAAATAAATTCATATTTTGAGCAAATAGTTTAAAATACATAAGTCATTATTATCTCAAAATTAATTTATTCAATCAAATCATATGAAAATAAATCATGTTGAGATTATTATTAAAATTCATTTCAAAAAGGAAAATATTCAGAAAAATTATTTCAAAATGTTCTGAAATTAAAAATATATTAACTATACAATAGCACAGAATTTTGTTAATATACAATAAAATATATTAAAAGTATACAAATAGGTATAAACACACTGAGTCAATTTGCAGTGCCTCCTAGATAGACTGGAGAATATGAGCATTCCAGAGTGGTTATCTCCCCTTCAGCAACAGAGACCCAAAAGGCAGAAGCTGCAAACTGACAAGAGAAACAGATTACTCTTATTACATTCCCATCATTGTACAATGACTGGATACACTAGCCGGTGGCTCACCATAAATAAGATACCGAGTGACAGTGCTAAGCAGTGATGTGAATAAATACAGACTTGCAACCATTTCAAATATGTTCGTGGCATATTCAAACCCATAAGAAAACCATTTGCTGTATTTTGTCATGGAGAACCCATTCATTGTTACAATAACAGGAATATAATTAGAGGGACATATCACTTTTGTGAATTTTAAGTGTCTGCCTTTCCAGTTTATGTTGCTGGAGGGAAGATAACCACATAAACTGCCATGACAATTTCACACACACACATGATTGTGTAGTAAGAAATATGCTTCCAAACCACATAGGTTCAGGGTTCAGCCCCACTATGTGGAACCTTGGGCAAATGCTTTCTACAATAGCCTCAGTTTAATCAGAGGGAATTTTATAGACAAAAACTGAAAGAAGCTGGTTGCATGTGTGTGTGTGTCTTTAGGTCTGTGTTTGTCCCCACCACTGCTTGACAACTGGTGTTAGTGTGCTTATGTTCCCATAACTTAGCAGTTCAGACTAAAAGACTGATAGAATAAGTACCAGGCTTGATTCATTCGATTAAAAATTAAAGATAAAAAACCATATTAATACACTTTTCTAACCCTTTAGCAACCAGATTATTCTGTCAAATGTTATTCTTATTTATTCACATTGCTTTGAATCAATCATGCATTATCTCAGAGCTTTGAGATTTTGATGATGTGGTTGTTTATTTTTAAAATGACAATGTAGGGTAAGACAGGTCAGAAACAGGTAGGGATCTTTCTGATTTGGCAGACACCATTTTTTATTTAGTTTTTATTTAGTGTGTTTTCAACTGAAACACTTTCAAACTTCGTATACTTGTATATTTTGTCTTATAGAACAGAGAAAAATTTTTATATTTGAAGTTATTTCATGTTAAAAATTGCCGTATTTCGGTAATTTCAACCGATCACTGACGTCTATTTAGCTGAATAGTTACTGCTGTTCTTTGTCAACAATAATTTCTGGTGGTGTATATATCGTTAGTCCCTGGTAATCCTTTTGAATTAAGCAACAACCCTAACCCTAACTCTAAAACCCGAACCCTAACCCTAAAACCAGTACAAACACATGAACGATGTCATAAATAACAGTACCGCTGATAGTTGTTGTTGACAAACAACGGCAGTAATTTTATTCAAGGGAAAAGATCCCATTACACTGCCAGAACGTGTTGTTGACAAACCACAGCAGTAATTGTTTTCACCTCAATAGACGTCAGTGATTGGTTGAAATTACCGAAATACGACAACTTTTAACATGAAATAACTTGCAATATAGAAACCTTTCTTAACAAGGCTAAGAGAAAAAGATGTTTTATATGACATATTCTACCAGTATCCCAAGTTTGAAAGTGTTTTGTTAGAAAACAAATGGTGTCCGCCAAATCAGAAAGATCCACAGGTAGAATATTGGGGCTGGATCTAGCCAGTTTGACGATAAAACAGCCAGAACATTTTTGCCAGATACAGCAATTGACTGAAAGGTAGTGCTCCAGCATGGCTTCACCCTAACAACTAAAATTTGTAATAAAAAAAATTAAAGAATTAAAAAGGTTAAGAGAGTCAGTTTTATTTCCCATGAAAAGAAAATCAAAAATTCCATAGAGAAATATTCTTTTGATAAGTATGCATCACAACTATTATAAATGTTCTATATGTCATGGAAATGGGACAAACCTCTTGATTCTTTGAAGTTAAAATATTTGCAATATGACGAAGAAAATTGAGTCTGACATTTTCATTTTCAAAACTAGAAGATTCTGATTTTAGCAACTCCTGAATATTTTCATCTGTATTTAGAATTATAGGTGTAATTTTCTGGAAAAAAAAAAAAGATAAATGAATGAATAAATAAAAAATGAATTCAAAATGTAAGTAACTTGAAATAATGAATAATCAACCAATATTTAGTTAAATGCAATATATCAAAAATTATTTTCTACTATAAGTACAAAGCCTAAAAATTTGGGGAAGGGGGTACTCAATTTCATCAACCACACAGTACTTGACAGGAACTTAATTTATCAATGATCCCAAAAGGATGACAGGCAAAGATGTCTCCCAGTATAATTTTAACTTAGAAATTAAACCTAGAAGAAATGTTTTTTGTCCGGTGTATTCACAAATAGTGGTCTTTTATTTTTATTTTTTTATTTTTAGAATAGCAAAAAAACAAAATTTAAAATCAAGTAAAAATACATCATTCATTTACTTTATATATATGTATATACAGTCAACAGATAAGATCCAGAGATTGTCAGTATAGAAAACACTTAAATGATTTAAAATTTAGACTCCGAGTCTTTAGGAGAAACCAATTCTGCAAGATAAAGATTGGCTTTAAGAGGAATCAAGTTGAGCAGATATGGAGGAAATTATGCAGATAAGCAAATTAAATATAACTGCTTGGGTTTGATATACTATATACATACATACATACGTGTGTATGTATATATATATACATATATATATATATATATATATATATATATATATATACACACACACACACACACACACACACACATGAAACAGAAAGACAACAAAGACTGAAGATTTTCAGACAATGAATGTTTAAGTATAAATATACAGATATTTATATATTAATAGATCAAACTTACACAGAATATAAAATGACAGAGAAAATCAAAAGGGAAGAAGTAAGGTGTCATAAGTCCAACAGCTGTTTCTGAGGGCTCAGAGTTCTATCATACCGATGGTAGATGTAGTTCACCAAAATATGCGGGCAGTAATGGAAGCAAATACACATTGGATAAATCGAGCCTCTATCAACAGGGTAGAAAACATTTTACATTTCAGATCATGATGCAGAGAATAGGTTGAGATTAGGATAAACCCAGTTTGTGGCACTCCAAGAAAGTGTTTACTAGCATAGTCACAGACTGACTGATGCCATACAAGAAGAATTTGGAGATGGAAACAGTATGGAAGTCACACACACATAAATATTATCTTGCTCACAAACAGATAAGGGTTGGCAACAGGAAAGGAATCCAGCTACAGAAAGTCTGCCTTGACAAATTATGTTTGACACATGCAAGCGTGAAAAAGTGCATGTTAAAATGTAATTATGTATGTGTGTAAACTCTTTCTTATCTTCCAACTTCCTCTCTCCTCATCTTTTGTCTTCATCTCCCTACTGATTTTACCTACTTCTCATTCCATTTTTCTTTCTTATACTTTTTATCCTACCACTTCCTGTTCACAGGTGAAGCTCACTTGGTCCTGCATTCCTTATCAGATGCAGCCAGTTTTTTTTTTAACAGACGGGATGTAAAACTCTGTTGTGTCCCATTAATTTCTCTCCTGTAAACTTTTCCTTTGAAAGACACCGTACAAAACATTAGATTTTCCACTCCTCACAAGTTCCCTGTAATCTTTTTGATTAATTTTAATGTGTAATATAAATCTTGCTGATGCAGACCAATACCAACCCCTTTGAAGTCTATATGATCATATACTAGTAACCCTTATAGGCTAAGGGTTTTTATTTTTTTATCCCACTTGAAATAGAATCAAACGTTTGGGTAGAACAGGAATACTATGAAAAGAGGTACTCTTGTGGGTTTCGATTCTACCAGGCAGCTGGTAGAATTGTAAATATGTCAGAAAAATACCAGAGGGCATTTTTCTATCAATTTTACATTTTGAGTTCAAATCTCACCAAGGTCAAGCTTCTTTTCATCCGTTTAGGGTTGATAAAATAAAATAGCACCCAAGTACTAGCATCAAAGCATCAACTAATGTCCTCTCGTTTCAAAATGCCTTGAAACCATTATACTTATCAATGTCCCGTTGCCATATAGACTAATTAAAAATTGAGGGGAAAGACTACCTGTCATGGGGAACTTGATAATTTTAACTACATATCTGTCGTGAGTGTAGGACAAAAGCCCCATCGTTAAAGTGTGAAAGTGGACAAAAGCTCCACGGTTATATTTTTCGATTATTTTTTCGTTTTTTTTTTTTTCACCTTTTACTTGTTTCAGTCACTAGACTGCAGCCATGCTTGGGCACCGCCTTGAAGAATTTTTAGTCAAATGTAACGACCCCAGAATTTTTTTTATGATTTTCAACCAGCGCGTGAAGTTAAGCCTAGAAGGTATCTCCACATGTTAGAAACAACAGCCAAATCTCTTGAAATCTTTTTATAATCCCCACGGTTGTTTTTTATTTTCTAAAAATCTTTTTACTTGTTTCAGTCATTGGACTGCGGCCATGCTGAAGCAGAAGCTTGAAGAATTTTTGGTCGCAGAAAAATCAGCATTTTAAAATATATATTTAAAGTTTTTTTTGTTTTCTTCTCTAAGCGCTTACAGATTAATAAGAATAAGTTGACCTTTTGAACTTTCTCTGGCCGTTGACGGTCTAACTAAAGGCTAATAATTTAAACGTACTTATTAACGTTTGTCCAAATAGGGAGACGGGTGTTTTTTCATAAAAATGACAAATTTGGGTTTTGTGAAGAAAAAACATGCCAGAGACATGTGTAATATTTACTTTCATTTTACGTGTGTATATAGTCATTCAAACGTACTTCTTATCGTTTTTATGTTTCTACACATTTCTTGAAGTAAATGCTTTTTCCCTTTTGTTAGAATTCAAAAAATATGTACATTGATTAGTAAAGAGTTTCGTGTTCTGTTTATTCTATCATTGATGTTAGGTTGATTTATTTTAATTTTCAAACTAATTATTCTAAAAACAAGGAAACACACGGAACATACCATTGTGAGGGACATATATGTTTAGACACCGTTTTTTGATTGAATATATGTTTATATAAAAATTGGAATTTTGGAAAATAATATTTTTTTTACAACCGCGATTTCCGTTTTTGTTTACGTGAAATTATAAAAAAAAATTTGTATGATTTAGTTGTTATTTTTAGCATGTGGACAGACCTTCTAAGCTTAACTATGCCGGTTGAAAATCACCTAAAAATAGATTCTGAGGTTGATACATTCGACTAAAAATTCTTCAAAGCGGTGCCCCAGCATGGCTACAGTCCAGTGACTGCAAAAAGTACAAAGATTTTTAGAAAGTAAAAAAAAAGAAGAAAAAACGAAGAATAAACAAACAATATAACGGGGGGGTTCAAAAAATTTCAAGAGATTCGGCTGTTATTTCTAGCATGTGGAGAGACCTTCTGGGCTTAACTTCATGCGCAGCATGGCCGCACTCTAATGAATGCATCAAGTAAGAAGAAAAACAAAAATGAATTACATCACAGAAGTGGTTTTGATCAAGCTTAAAAAAAAATTCTGGGTTCCTTACAGCCATCTAAAAATTCTTCAAGGTGGTGCCCCAGCATGGCTGACCGCAGTCAAATAACTGCAACAAGTAAAAAGAAATTTCTGGGGGGTCGATACATTCAACTAGAAATTATAAAAGTGAAAAAAATAACCGAAAAATATAACCATGTGGCTTTTGTCTGGACCCTATCTATCATATATAGAAGGGGTGACACATAATATTAATTCTTTAATGTTAGAAACAACATTTTGACGTTCGATAAATCTAGGTTATAACGACCTATTTTTTCTTTTTGCAAGAGGGTAGTGGATTACAATCTATCTGTTATTTCTTTATCATTCATCTAACTCGGAACCTGCAATTTGTTTAAATCTGCAGTCTACCGAGTGCAGTGTTAGTACCCACGTGTAATCTTGACTCATATATTCAGTCGGCAACTTGTTGTATACACGATAAGAGTATAAATACATGTACACGTTTGTCTTCACTATGATACACTGACTATATATATATATATATATATATATATATATATATATGTGATACACTGACAATATATATATCATCATCGTCATCGTTTAACGTCCATCTTCCATTCATGCATGGCCAGGACAGTTGACAGGAGCCGGCCAGGTTTAAAATCTAAACTAGGTTACTGTGTTTTTGCAAGAATTTTACGGTTGGATGCCCTTCCTAACATCAACCACTCCACAGAGTGGACTCAGTGCTTTTTATGTGGTACTAGCACAGGTGAGGTTAGTTTTGGCCTGATTTTACAGCTGGATGACCTTCCAAATGCCAACCATGTTACAGTGTGGACTGGATGCTTATACCGTGGCACTAGTACTGGCAGGGTAACTAAGTAACTCACAAGACAAGGAATTATGAGAGAGGGGCAGGGCATTTGAGGGGAGGGATGTGTCAGATGATGAAAGGTTAGAGTGTATGAAAGAGACAGAAGCAGGTGTCTTGCCACAACAGAGGGAGCATTAGATAAGGTGATCCAGTATTAAGTGATGAAGTGTTAGAGTGTAACAGAGAAATAGAGAGGCAGAAATACATGCCTTGCTTTAGAGGAGGTACATGGTTACCCAATGAGAGAGAGAGAGAGGTACAAGAAAGATGCCAGAAACAGGTATGCTGATGTAAAGGAGATAGTTGGTTACCTAGTCAGAGGAAAAAGAAAAGGAGGGAGAGAGTGACCAAAGGGAAATAGAGAGAGAGAGAGATTAGGAAACAGCAAAAGTGTAAGAGAGAGCAGAAGAAAGATGGTGTAGTGCTAGGGTATACTCATAAGTAACAAGAATATGAGCACAGAACCTGGTTAGAAAAATAGGGAGTGGGAAGGACAAGAAAGGGGATTGGAAAACTCATAATTTATGAAGAGGAAATGTGAGGAAGAGAAAGATGCAGTTAGAAGAGGAGTTGTAGTTCGATTTCTCCTATATTTTAGAAACAATAGTGTGTAAGACATAATTTCATATATATATATATATATATATATATATATATATATATATATATATATATATACATATTTATATATATATATATATATATATATATATATATATATATATCATCATCATCATCATCATAGTCATTTAATGTCCACTTTCCATGCTGGCAAGGGTTGGACAGTTTCACTGAGGGCTGGCAGAAGGCTGTACCAGGCTCCAATCTGATGTGGCAAAGTTTCTACAGCTGGATGCCCTTCCTGACACCAACCACTCTGAGAGTGTAGTGGGTGCTTTTTACATGCCACCAGTATGAGGGCCAGTCAAGCAGTACCGGCATGGACCATACTTGAATAGAGCTCAGGCAGCACTGGCATCAACCATGATGAAATGGTGCTTTTTACGTGCCACCGGCACAGGTGCCAGTCAGGCGGTACTGGCAGTAGTCTCAACAATGACTTCATTTGACTCAACAATTCTTCGCAAGTGCAGTTTTTGCCCAATGATTGTAGGGTACTCTTAAATGGGCCGGTTATGCTGCACTGGCATAGGCCACCATTACGGTCTCACTTGGCTTGCCAGGTCTTCTCAAGCATAGCATATCTACAAAGGCTTCAGTCGCTTGTCATCGCCTCCATGAGGTCCAACATTCGAAGGTCATGCTTCACCACCTCATCCCAGGTTTCCTGGGTCTACCTCTTCCACAGGTTCCCTCTACTGCTAGGGTGTGACACTTTTTCATGCAGCTATTCTCATCTATACATGACCCTATCAGAGCAGTTGTCTCTCTTGCACACATCTGATGCTTCTTATCTCCAGCTTTTCTCTCAGGGTGCTTACACTCTGTCGTGTATGCACACTGACATTACACATCCAGCAGAACATACTAGCTTCATTTCTTGCAAGTTACACATGTCCTCAGCAGTCACAGCCCATGGTCCACTGCCATGTAGCATGGCTGTTCGTACATTTCACTCTGAGCAAGAGGCCCTTTGTTACCAGCAGAGGAAGGAGCTTTGCCCAGGCTATTCTTATTCTAGCACCTACACTCTCAGAGCATCCACCCCCGCTACTGACTTGGTCCCCTAGGTAACAGAAGTTATCAACTACTTGTAGTTTTTCCCCTTGGCATGTGACGGAAGTTGTTTTCCGCCCATTTTCAGTGTTTATTACTCCTGAGCATTTGCCACATACAAAAACTATCTTCCCAGTTAGCCTTCCTTTGATATTGCTGCACCTCTTATGTGTTCATAGCTTACACTGGGTACGTCTTATGGAGTTTCTACCTACGCCTTTTCTACAGATCAAGCAGGGTCATCTACCTGAAGGGATTTGTGGTTTGTCTACCTTCCTACTTATTAAGACTTTGATTTTTGCTAGATTGACTCTAAGGCTCTTCAGTTCTAGACTTGTCTTCCACACCTGAAAGTTCTTCTGATAATGCTACTTCTAAACTTAATTATTTCATTGAAAACTGGTCTTGTTTTATGAAATAAGTAAGTAGGGAATATGTTCCAAAGTTTAAATTTTGATTTTAGTTTCAATCATAAAATTACGTCTTTCAACAGCTAAAAGCATTATTTTTATCAGCTTTAGAATTATCGCAGAGATGTTCAAATGTTTGCGTTAACTCAAACCTTTTTCTTTCTTTTTTCTATATTTTTCGTCATTCTGTCAAACACTTGAAATTACTTTTGGGAAGTGGGGCAAAATGAATAATGAATCTCATAAAAAAAAAAAGGAAATTCAAACTTATATGGAACAGCTATTCCGAAAGTCTGGTTTTCAAATTTTCAGTAGGAGTAGATGGAGCACAATGAATAATATTTGCTACATTTTTGACTCTAAGAAAAATGGATGTCCTTCATGACGGATGCCTTTCTAAAAGCCAACCACTTTACAGTGTGAACTGGGAACTGGATCCTATGTGGCACCAGCACTGGCAGAGTCACCAAAGAAGAAAATGAGGAAATCTTCAAACGTTTACCGCTTTGTTTGCACTGCTTCATGGAAAAAAATGTAGGATAAGAATAAGAAGCCACAAGTAAAAAAAAGGTAGATTTGCAGAAAACATCTCTTATGTATGAGCTATCAATCTATTATTTATTATTTTATTTTTATTTATATTTATAATTTATGCATTATTTTAAGTAATGCTTTATAGGATTTTTTTACAAAGATCTTGCAATACAGCCCGAAAAAGTTGTTTCCCTTGAATTATCTAACGTCCTGAAGAGGTTTTTTTTTAATATATATATATATTTTTTTTTTTTTTTTCTGTCCACAAGAGTGTGTGTACTTTCATATTTTGTAATCGATGGTGTCACACATAACACACCAGACTTTCACAACTGAACGCATGCAACAATCAATGAATGATTAACAGAGAAACTTAAAGTCGTATAAGTCTCTATACCTGTATCTATCTATATCTGTGTGTGTGTGTGTGTGTGTGTGTGTGTGTGATTGCATATAACAACAAAAATAGATAGAGAAAATCACATTTTTAATTGCTGAATTCACCATATAAAGTTGATAATTGCTTCTGTTATATCAACATATCTGGATATAGAAAATATTGAAAATAATATATCCAAAAATACATGTTAACAACGTTTTCAAGACAATCCAAAATAGTTAAATTCAAAGAGAACTAAGGAAATATTTCTAGTACTTGAACGCATACAAAATGAACATTAAGAAGAAGTATAATCTAAGAAAAGCTATTTTATGTATTCAACTCTTGGTGACATCAGTGGATAGCAAACAAATAAAAAATAAACATAAGAATTCTACATTATAAAAGAGCAATTATAATTAAGAAAAAGGAAGTGACATGTTAACCCTTTTGATACCATCCTGCCCAAAACGACCCCTGGTACTCTAATACAAATTCACTGTTTTAAAATGGTCTAAATTAAAACCTCCATCAAAATTTCATGTTAATTTGTATTCCAGACTCCAGTTTAATAATAAATTCTTCATTACTTTCAAATTTAATTGAAACAAAGGCAGTTTAAACAATAATACATGGAGCCAAATCAAACTGTTTTAAATAATATTTATATCTATCTATCTACCCCACCACATATATGTACATATATATATATATATATATATATATCATCATCATCATCATCATCGTTTAACGTCCGCTTTCCATGCTAGCATGGGTTGGACGATTTGACTGAGGACTGGTGAAACCGGATGGCAACACCAGGCTCCAGTCTAATTTGGCAGAGTTTCTACAGCTGGATGCCCTTCCTAACACCAACCACTCAGAGAGTGTAGTGGGTGCTTTTACGTGTCACCCGCACGAAAACGGCCACGCTCGAAATGGTGTCTTTTATGTGCCACCCGCACAAGCCAGTCCAGGGGCACTGGCAACGATCTCACTCGAAAATCCTACGGGAGCCAGTCAGGCGGTACTGGCAACGGCCACGCTCAAAATGGTGCATCTCATGTGCCACCGGCACAGGAACCAGTCCAGGGGCACTGGCAACGATCTTACTTGGCTTGCCGGGTCTTCTCACGCACAGCACATTTCCAAAGGTCTCGGTCAGTAGTCATTGCCTCGGTGAGGCCCAATGTACGAAGGTCTTGCCTCACCACCTCAGCCCAGGTCTTCCTGGGCCTACCTCTTCCACGGGTTCCCTCAACTGTTAGGGTGTGGCACTTTTTCACGCAGCTATCCTCATCCATTCTCACCACATGTCCATACCAGCGCAATCGTCTCTCTTGCACACCACAACTGATGCTTCTAATGTTCAGCTTTTCTCTCAAGATACTTACACTCTGACGGGTATTCACATTGATATTACACATCCAACGGAGCATACTGGCTTCATTCCTTGCGAGCTTACGTATGTCCTCAGCAGTTACAGCCCATGTTTCACTGCCATGTAGCATGGCTGTTTGTACGCATGCGTCATACAGTCTGCCTTTTACTCTGAGTGAGAGTCCCTTTGTCGCCAGTAGGGGTAAGAGCTCTCTAAACTTTGCCCAGGCTATTCTTATTCTAGCAGCTACACTTTCAGCGCACCCACCCGCCACTACTAACTTGGTCGCCCAGATAGCGGAAGCTATCGACTACCTCTAGTTTTTCACCCTGGAATGAGATAGAAGTTGTTTCCTGTTTGTTTACAGTCTTTATTGCACCTGAACATCTGCCACAAACAAAAACTAACTTGCCTTTGATGTTGCTGCACCTCTTATGTGTCCATAGCTTGCACCGGGTACATCTTATAGAGTTACTACCTACTCCTTTTCTACATACTGAGCAGGGCCATCTACCTGAAGGGGTTTGTGTTTTATCTACCTTCCTACTTATTAGGATTTTGGTTTTAGCTGGGTTGACTCTAAGGCCCTTCAATTCTAGACCTTGCTTCCACACCTGAAACTTCTCCTCTAGTTCTGATAGTGACTCCGCAATTAGGGCAAGGTCATCAGCATAGAGGAGCTCCCAGGGGCAACCTGTCTTGAACTCCTCTGTGATTGCCTGGAGGACTATGATAAATAAGAGGGGGCTGAGGACGGAACCTTGGTGGACCCCTACCTCTACCCGGAATTCATTGCTGTACTCATTTCCAACCCTCACCTTACTGGCAGCATCTCTGTACATGGCTCGCACAGCTCTCACTAACCATTCTTCTATCCCAAGTTTCCTCATTGACCACCAGATAAGGGATCGGGGGACCCTGTCAAAGGCTTTCTCCATGTCAACGAAAGCCAGGTACAGAGGTTTATCCTTAGCTAGGTATTTCTCTTGCAACTGTCTCACTAGAAATAAGGCATCAGTAGTGCTTTTACCTGGCACGAACCCAAACTGCATCTCATCTAAATTGATTCGCTCCCTAATTAGTTGGGCTATGACCCTCTCTGTAACTTTCATAACCTGATCTAACAGCTTGATGCCTCTGTAATTATTTGTATCTAAAGCGTCACCTTTACCTTTGTAGCAGTTGACTATGATGCTGCTACACCAGTCATTGGGTATGACTCCTTCGTGTATCACCTGGTTCGTAATACGGGTGACTAGGCTATAGCCAACACTGCCAGATATTTTGAGCATCTCTGCAGTGATTATATATATATATACATATATATACTACACTCCCGGAGTGGTTGGCATTAGGAAGGGCATCCAGCTGTAGAAACTCTGCCAAATCAGATTGGAGCTTGGTGTAGTCATCTGGTTCACCAGTCCTCAGTCAAATCGTCCAACCCATGCTAGCATGGAAAGCGGACGTTAAACGATGATGATAATGATGATGATGAAGTGAAGCATTTTAAGTGCTTCCTGAAATTTGTGGCATCATTTCATTGTAAAATTCCTATTAGAATTTAATAGAATTAATTCAGATGTAATTATATAAAACAATTTCTTCAAGGCATAGATCACATGTAGAATTATCAATATTGTACAATGGTGCATAACTAATAATGGACCACTTAAAATCATACTTAATGTTCCTATCTTTTAAATTCCAAATGCATTTACTAAGAACTGTAGAATTACCTTTCCTTCTATATTTAAATGAATGAGAATTATTATGAAATCTAGATTTCCAAATTGTAGCAGATAAGCCTGTGTAATGATACTTATGATCTCTTGTTATTACCTTACATTGATAGAATGACTGTATTTTAAGTTAAACTACGATTTTTCTAAAGGACCGACAATTTTTCTTTTTATAATTACATAGGCATTCACTTGTATTTGGTATTCATGGTTGGAAGAATACCTACTAGTCCTCCTCTCAGAATTAGGTGTTATAGCAGAATTATTATTATAGTTAATATTAACTTTATTATCAAAATTTAAATTACTTTTACTCAAAGAATTGTTTTTCATATGTTATATAATAAGCATAATTTTTCTAAAAATGTTTACAATATTTAATAAATAGATAACTAATTGTCATGATGTATAATGTCTATCTTTCAAATTGTCATAACAGAATTCTTATGTTTATTTTTTATTCTTTTATTATCCACTGATGTCACCAAGATTTGAATACATAAATAGCTTTTCTTAGATTATATTTCTTCTTAGTGTTCTTTTTGTACGCATTCATGTACTGGAAATATTTCCTTAGTTCACTTTGAATTTAACTAATTTTAGGTCACCTAAAAAACCTTGTGGTTTCGGATATATCAATTTCAATGATACTTTCTATATCTAAATACACAACAGAAACAAATGTCGGCTTTATATGGTGAATTCAACAATTAAACATGTGATTTTCTCTATCTGTATTTTTGTTGTCTAATGCTCTGAATTTCTTGGAATGATATTTGGATCTACTTGTCATACATGAGGAATTACCTTGGATGTGTATTCTACTTGCATTTATTGGTGTTTGATTGTTTAATATAGTTAATCAAATTCATTTAAAACTGAGTGGTTTATTGATATCTGCCTCAATTTTTTTAATCCTTTTTTATTATTATACATACATATATATATAGCCCACTTATATGTACCTTCCTTCATTGGACACTAAACTCCGCTTGCAAAGACCTGTTGAGGCAAGTGAAATCGAAATTGAATTAAATTTGACGACTGCCATCGTCGTCTCCTTCATTGGAAACGAAATTCAGCTTGCGAAGACCTATTGGGGCAAGCGAAAGCGAAACCGTCAATGGCACCTGTACCCAGCATAGCCTTCTTGGCACTTGTGCCAGATGGCACGTGTAAAGACATTCGAGCGAGATCGTTGCCTGTGCCGCCGAACTGGCTCCTGTGCAGGTGGCACATAAAATGCATTATTTTGAGCGTGTCCGTTGCCAGTACTGCCTGACTGGCCTTCGTGACGGTGGCACGTAAAAGCACCCACTACACTCTCGGAGTGGTTGGTGTTAGAAAGGGCATCCAGCTGTAGAAACTCTGCCAAATCAGATTGGAGCCAGGTGTAGCCATCTGGTTTCACCAGTCCTCAGTCAAATCGTCCAACCCATGCTAGCATGGAAAGCGGACGTTAAACGATGATGATGACGATGATGATATGCCACAGAATTGCCAGCAAAACTAGACACCAAGACTAATTAGATTACCTATGAACAAAAGACAATGCAGAATAACAAGACAGAGTTATAAGAAATTCACAATAAAGCATAACAAACGTGCATTCCCATTTTCACCTGCCAAACAGGTTTCTATACTTGAGCAGTGCTATTCAATTCAATGGTGTTAACAGCGTTAAAAATATAAAGGCTGCCTGGGAACTCAGAACCAGTGATAACTCATAGCTATGAAATAGTACTTATAACAAAGAAATTATTCCTAACAGGACATTGAGACAATACAACAAACATAGACTACTAGATACTTTGTTTCTCAATCAACATCACATCATAAAAACATCACACGAAAAACAAACACTAGTGGAACAGCATATTTCAATAAACAATGTTCTCAAACAATATACAAAGAAAAGGACAAGTTTAGATCAATACTTATGAAATATATTCAATACTATAAAATATATTAAGCAAATAAATTGCTTAAATTAAGCAATAAAATAAAGGGATCTTTTTTAAAACGGGGGCCACATTTTTCATTAATGTTTTACGTAGTGTTTTTGGTACCGAAAGACTTTCAAACTTCGTATACTTATCTATTTTGTGTTATAGAACAGAAAAATATTTTTGTATTCGAATTTATTTCATGTAAAAAATTGTCTTATTTCGATAATTTCAACCAATCACTGACAAGTATTCAGTTGTTTACCTTTACTCCTTTGGCTCATTAAGCGATGTAAAGCGTATTTAATCTCCATACCTTCGTTTTATTTGCTTTTTTCATTTTAAATTTGCTTTAACCCTAACCCTAACCCTAGGGTTAGGGTTAGGGTTAGGGTTAGAGTTAGGGTTAGGGTTAGGGTTAATTGTTTCAGAATCGTTTGTTTATGTAGTCGGCACTTAATGTATATCGGCTGAATGGACGTCAGTGATTGGTTGAAATTACAGAAATACGACAACTTTAACATGGAATAATTTATGGATTTCTTTTTTTTTAAGAAGACTAAAAGAAAAAGATGTTTTATATGACACATTCTACTAGTGTTCCAAGTTTCAAAGTGTTTCGTTAATGAAAAATGTGGCCCCCGTTTTAAAAAAGATCCAAATAAAGAATTAAAAAATTGTATATAAACCTCCTCGATCTGTAGAAAAGGTATAGGTAGAAACTCCATAAGATGTACCCAGCGTAAGCTATGGACACATAAGAGGTGCAGCAATATCAAAGGAAGATTAACCGGGAAGATAACTTTTGTGTGCGGCAGATGCACAGGGCCAATAAACACCACATGCTCAGAAAACAGACTCCATCACATGCCAGGGAGAGAAACTAGAAGTAGTTGATAGCTTCCGCTACCTAGATGACCAAGTCTGTAGTGGGGGTGGATGCTCAGAGAGTGTTGCCACTAGAATAAGAATAGCCTGGGCAAAGTTCAGAAAGCTTCTACCCCTACTGGTGACAAAGGGCCTCTCGCTCAGAGTGAAAGGTAGATTGTACGATGCATGTGTGAGAACTGCCATGCTTCACAGCAGTGAAACATGGGCCATGAATGCTGAAGACGTGTAGGCTCGAAAGAAATGACGCTAACATGATCCGCTGGATGTGTAATGTCAGATGTGGCGTGCAAGAGAGACATTTGCATTGGTATGGTCATGTACTACAGACAGACAAAGAGAGCTGCGTGAAGTGTCACTCCCAAACAATGGAAGGAATTCGGGGTAGAAGGAGACCCAAGAAGACATGGGATGAGATTTTGAAGCATGACCTTCGACCGTTGAGCCTCACAGAGGCAATGACAAAAGACCAAGACCTCTGGAGATATGCTATGACTGAAAAGACCTGGCAAATAAAGCGAGTTCACAGCTGTAACCTACACCAGCGTCGAATAACCAGCCCACTCAAAAGTACCTTGGATTGTAGGACAACATGCTCTGCTTGAGGAGACCTATTGAGTCAGGTACAAGAAAATCAAATAGAAATTGTAGTTGTGATCCCAGTGGTGGTGGCCCGTATAAAGCACCATCAGAACGTGGCCAATGCCAGATCAAACTGGAGCCCCGTGCAGCCTCCTGGCTTCCCAGACCCCAGTTGAACCAACAAACCCATGCCAGTATGGAAAACGGACATTAAACGATGATGATAATGATGATATATATATATGTATGTGTGTATATATATATATATATATAAATATATGTATGTGTGCATATCATCATCGTTTAACGTCCGCTTTCCATGCTAGCATGGGTTGGACGATTTGACTGAGGACTGGTGAAACCGGATGGCAACACCAGGCCCCAATCTAATTTGGCAGGGTTTCTACAGCTGGATGCCCTTCCTAACACCAACCACTCAGAGAGTGTAGTGGGTGCTTTTATGTGTCACCCGCACGAAAACGGCCACGCTCGAAATGGTGTCTTTTATGTGCCACCCGCACAAGAGCCAGTCCAGGGGCACTGGCAACGATCTCGCTTGAAAACCCTACAAAGTCCAGTCAGGCAGTACTGGCAACGGTCACGCTCAAAATGGTACATCTTATGTGCCACCCGCACAAGAGCCAGTCCAGGGGCACTGGCAACGATCTCACTTGGCTTGCCAGGTCTTCTCACGCACAGCACATTTCCAAAGGTCTTGGTCAGTAGTCATCGCCTCGGTGAGGCCCAATGTTCGAAGGTCTTGCCTCACCACCTCAGCCCAGGTCTTCCTGGGCCTACCTCTTCCACGGGTCCCCTCAACTGTTAGGGTGTGGCACTTTTTCACGCAGCTATCCTCATTCATTCTCACCACATGTCCAAACCAGCGCAATCGTCTCTCTTGCACACCACAACTGATGCTTCTTATGTTCAGCTTTTCTCTCAAGATACTTACACTCTGATAGGTATGCACATTGACATTACACATCCAGCGGAGCATACTGGCTTCATTCCTTGCGAGCTTACGCATGTCCTCAGCAGTCACAGCCCATGTTTCACTGTCATATATATATATATATCTATCAGGGGTTTGGACAAAATAATGGAAACACCTAGCATCATAGCATCATAATTTTGAAATATCTATAAAACCGTCAAAAGCTTGTTTATTTTCATGCTTTTTTATTTATTACTAGTGTTGCTTAATATGTTTTGCTAAAATTGCTGTTCCTTTTCAGATACCATCAGAAAAAGTAATTAAAATTCATTAAAATGACAGATATATCAGACGTTCAAAGAGGTCAAATTGTTGGTGCTCGTATGGCAGGTGCTAGCATTATGAAAACAGCTGAAATGTTTGGTGTATCAAGAAGTACTGTCTCGCATGTAATGACAGCCTTTGAGAAAGAAGGAAGAAACCTCCTCATTGAAACAAAACTCCGGAAGGAAACCAAAACTTTCAGATAGGGACCATCGGACTTTTACTCAAATTGTTAGAAAGGATCACAAAAGTACAGCTCCCAAAATTACTGCAGAGCTTAATGACCACCTCAAGAACCCAGTTTCCACAAGAGCTGTTCACTGGCAGCTGCACAAAACCGGATTTCATAGGAGGGCTGCAATCAGAAAACCACCACTTTCAAAAACAAACATTGCAAAGTGTTTAGAGAGGAGTAAAAGCCTACAGAATTGGTCCCTAGAGCAGTGGAAGAATGTTATTTTCCCACATGAGTCATCCTTTACCTTATTTTCGACCACCAGTCAAGTATACATGTGGAGACAGCCAAAAGAAGCATTTGACCCAGACTGCCTTTTTCCAACTATTAAACATTGAGGAGGATCGGTAATGATCTGGGAATACTATATCTTCGAAATCTGCCAGCTCAATGGTTTCCTTTCATGGCGGAATTAATAGTCAAGACTAATTAAGCATTTTATCTGATCAAATTCATCCTATGGTGGCTTCTGGAGGGAAACGCAATCTTTCAGGATGATAATACACAAATTCACACAGCTAAAGTTGTTACTGAATGGCACAAGGAACATTCTAGTGAAGTTGAACATCTTATCTGGCCACCTCAGTGCCCAGATCCCAATATTATTGAACATTTATGGTGCATTTTAGAAAAACAAGGAGTCAATATCCTCCACCATCATTACTATAAGAACTGGAGACTGTTTTAGCTGAAGAATGGACAAATATTCCTTTGGAAACAATTCAAACTTTGTACGAGTCCATACCTCATAGAATTCAAGCTGTAATTACTGCCAAAGGCGGTCGTACCCCATATTAAAATAAATGTTTGAAACTTTAAGGTGTTTCCATTATTTTGTCCGACTCCTGTATATATATTACATCATATGTAAACAAACATAAGTTTGTTTTTGAAGTACTGAAGTGTATAGCAGTACAAGTAGAAAGATATATTTTTTCAACACGTAAATACTGATAGAACAGCATACATAGGATAAAATCCTTACAGAGCAGAAAAATCTGTCAGCAACCAGCCATGAGGCTCGAACTCACATCAAACTATTCCAAGTTGAGTTTATAAATTCTTTCCAATTTGCTATTTTTTTACTATAGTCTCACTGTATAAAGATCAATTCTTTTGCCTTGGCAAAGTTGCAAGTTGTCTTTCCACCTGTGTCAGCCACTCTGCACTTTCTTCATGTCTTGCCGGCCTGTTCCACAGTTCTCCCACAAATATTTTACTTTCTTCTACATCAGGAACTAGTTCCTGATGTTGCTCGTCTCTATTTCTTCAAAAGGATGCCTTCTATTTGATTGGAACAGTCTATTCTGTTCAAAACTTTTGCATCTACCATCATATCTTTTCAATTTAGGCTTTAATGCTGTCACCCTTTGTAACAATTCCTCATGTACTGTTTGCTTTCTCCTTTCTTCTAATTTGCACTGTCCATTCAATTTTCTAATTACTACCTCATGCTTAAGCTCTCCTTTCATTATCCTATTCTTCTTCTTCGTCCTTCCTAAATGATCTCTATACTAATTACTTACTCATCCCCCAACCACACTTTTACTTACTTTTTGTTTCCTCCTGCTATAAGCAAAAAAATAAGAATGTCTGGAAGACACACAATGTGAAGGCACACCTTTGATGCAAGTCTGGTAAAGTACTACTCTGTCTACAACTGCAAACATTATGTAAATTTCACTTTGAATTTTTGTGTAAACTGTCACTGCAAGCAGAGTTGTTACAGACACAATTGAAACAAATCATTAGGGGGATTTCCTTGTCTTATTTGGATTATATACACACACACACACACACACACATACAATTGGTTTCTTTCAGTTTCCATTTACCAAATCAACTTACAAAGTTTGGTCGGGTGGCCTGGAACTATAGTAGAAGACACATGCCCAAGATACCATGCAATGGTACTGAATTTGGAATGGTACTTCCCAACCATGAAATTGGGAAGCAAACTTCTTACAACACAGCCACACTTAACCAGAACTTTGTATCATAGGGCAGTTTCAAAAGGGTGAAACCAGACAAAGGATTCAGTCTAACACCCAAGAATAGGAAAAGGCTTCTTCACAGTTTCCATCTACCAAATTTCACTCACAAGGCTTTAATCAACATAAAGAATTAGCACACACTGGAATTGAACATAAAACACATAAATCATCATCATCATCATCGTTTAACGTCCGCTTTCCATGCTAGCATGGGTTGGATGACTTGACTGAGGACTGGTGAAACCGGATGGCAACACCAGGATCCAATCTAAATTTGGCAGAGTTTCTACAGCTGGATGCCCTTCCTGATGCCAACCACTCAGAGAGTGTAGTAGGTGCTTTTACGTGTCACCTGCACAAAGGCCAGTCAGGCGATACTGGCAACGGCCACGCTCGAAATGGTGTCTTTTATGTGCCACCCGCACAAGCCAGTCCAGGGGCACTGGCAACGATCTCCAGAAAAAAACTTTGAAACCACACTACTGTACTTGTACCCACCTGGTTATTCTATCTGCTATAAAAAGACAAGTGAAATGTTTCTCAAATCACATCCTACTGTCTTCAAAAGGTACAGACATAACAGATAACAGAGTACACTATCTTATTCTCGGCTTTAAAACCAGCTCTACAATTTTCTTGTCCATACATGAGGTCTGTGAAAACATTGGAAGTGTGAAATAATCTCCAGAACTAAGCATAACTCATGTGTCTTGTATACCTGACATACAGTTGGCAAATATCGTCAATGGATGTTGTGATAGTGATTTAATACATTCATAGTTACTTCCCTTGTTGATTGCTTCTGTCAAACTTCACATTTCTAGAAGTGTTCTTATATTTTTAAGTACTTGCATGTACTTATTTCATTGGAAGTACTTGCACATACTTTTTCTTTTCTACTCTAGGCACAAGGCCCGGGATTTTGGGGGAGGGGGGGCCAGTCGATTAGATCGAACCAGTATGCAACTGGTACTTAACTTATCGACCCCGAAAGGATAAAAGGCAAAGTCAACCTCGGCAGAATTTGAACTCAGAATGTAAAGACAGACGAAATACCGCTTAGCATTTCGCCTGGCGTGCTAACATTTCTGCCAGCTCACCACCTTACTTGCATGTACTTTTTGAGTATTTGCATAATATCTATTTTTTACACTCAAAGCAATTTGGTATTATGTGTATTAAGAGAAATCATACTGTCACAGTCAGGTCAGGGATTTTCTCGCAGGAGACCTGCTACAGGTACCATGTACTAAAATCAGAATAAAGTAACACTATGGCTTCGTCTAAAGGGAGAACTCACGCATATTCAGGAAGACTTTCAGTAGTGTTATGAATGCATTGAAAAGCATTCAGTGTCATCAATGCACTGAAAAACATTGATGTGTGACAATTGTCATTGTGATGACAATTATCACACATCCAATTTTACTTCATAATCATTGTTATAACATCAACTTTTTCATACTTACAGGAGTCGAAAAGAGTTTATTGAAATATATTTTCTACAGCCAAATACCCTTCCTATCACCAACCCTCACCTGTTTCCAAGTAAGGTAATATTTCCCCATAGCTAGACATGTCTTCATGGAAAAGGAATTACATTGTTTGTATGACAGGGACATTTATTTACAACTATCACACAATGCCAAGACACAAACACACACATCCACATGCATGTGCATACACACACAATGGTTTTCCTTCAGTTTCAATCAATTAAATGCACTCACAAGGTTTAGTAAGCCCAAGGCTATAGTAGAAGACACTTTCCCAAGGTACAATGCAGTGGGCAAAATCCAAAACCATGTGGTGGGGAAGTAAATTTCCTACCACACAACCATTCACAATTTTTAAGTATGTCAAAATTATATCAAACTATTAAATAAAGAGAAGCTTTCTGAAACAATGTTTCTCTAATAATCATCCTAATCTAGCTGACAAAGGACAATCATTTCAAGTAGAAACATGACATAACCAGAATGGGCAGATGTGTCCACTGCAAAACAGTCCAGCCTATGCCATAATGGAAACCATACGAGAAATGAAGAGTTGTGGAACAAAAAAAAAAAACTGAAAGTGAATTGTTACAAATATTTTTGAGAATGTAAGTAAGAGGTTTACAATGCTGGAAGCATATAACAACAATGGTATGAGTCAGACCAGAACAATTTTGTTTTGCTACATAGCTGCAACCATGACTGTGTGGTTATGAAGCTTACTTTCCAACCATGTGATCTCAGGTTCAATACCACTGCATGACAACTTGGGCAAGTCTCTTCTGCTATAGCTTCGTACCTATCAAAACCTTGTGAATGAATTTGGTAGAAGGAAACTGTAAGGAACCCATTATATGTGTGTGTGTGTGTGTGTGTCCTTATCTTGATATCAATTGAGGGTTGTAAGTGAGTCAGTTTTCTATGTAATATTGTTATTTCAAATCTTCCATGAAATATTATCATGGAAACAAGTGAGGATTGGTAGCAGGAAGAGTGTCCAGTTGTAGAAAATCTGCTTCAACAAATTCTGTTTGAACCATGTGAGCATGAAAAAGCAGAGATTAAAACAATAAGGATATGATGATGAATTATATCCAGATTTCACTCATTTTAGTAAGATTATCAACTTAACTGAAATCCCTTTAGAATTCCAGATCAGTTCCAAACAAGATATAAGACGTATTTATAGAATATATAAATGACTCCATAGCAAAAGATATTTTTTGCAACTTCTTCTCCAACAAAATTCTGGTGTTCAATTGTGAAGTCTTATCTAGCTATGTCTAGAAATTGTGGAGAGCCTTTTGCTGTTACCATCAACTACCATTGTAAACAAGTCTCTCTGAGACTGTACCGAGAACTGAGTTACTTGTTGGAATGAATCAAGCTCATTCATTTCATTAAAATGTAACATTAAATTAAATTTAATTACTAACAAATAACATGTCTATTGCTCATTGTACGATATCCATACATTTTGCAGTACATTTCTCATGGAAGGGTATGTTAAAATTATCAGGCAGGACAATACACCTGATCTAACATTGTACTTCAGTTTGTAAACAAAATTTTATTTCTAACAAACTGAGCATATATAGACTGTCTCTTTGGTTAGTGACAACAGAAGATGGTGTTTGTTAACAAAGATCAAACTTCCTCTAAACATGTAAATTAACTTTGAGAGATAATTCTAAATTTTCTGAAATTATCTCCTCTTCTCTTTGAAACTTGCTAACAATTACTACTAGGTTTTTGTTTCCTTTCTCTAAAAGGTTTAGATGAAAAAATCATGCTACTGAGAGGATAAATTTAATAAAATATCTAATTGGCATGAGAGAAGGGTCTTTAACATATTGGTGATACACAAGTAATGAATCCTTTCAGTAAACATCTTGTAAATGATATTCCATCACAGCTGTCGTATTTTTTCTGTATGTCAGGTATGGCTCTGTGGTTAAACTTGCTTCCCAACCATGCAATTTTGGGTTCAGTCTCATGGTGCAGTACTAAGTGTCTTCTACTAATTCTGCAGTGTGAAAACTGCAGGATTAATAGAATAAATTTGAAGAATGTAGTATTCCTAGAAATAAGGGATTTAAGACTGGAGGCCCATGGGAACTACTATATGTTGACGGTCTTCCCATCTTAACAGAATCTACAACAGAACTGGAAAAAAAATTCCAAGTGTGGAAACAAAACCTGGGATCAAAGGGGCTTAAAGTTAACTTAGCAAAGACTAAGGTCCTAGTAAGCAAGAAATCAGATAGGTACCTATCCTCTTCAAGTAAATGGCCCTGCTTGATATGTAGGAAGTGTAGGCAGGAATTCTATTCAATGTGCAAACTATAGACAAGACAAATAAGAGTTGCAGTGGAATAGAAAGAAGGTTAAGAAGAGAAAATAGTATTTGTATGTGGAAGATGTACAAGAGCCATGAAGACTAAAGATACAGGGAAACTGATTTCCACAAATATCCTAGAGGCTCTCTAGAAGTAGATAATTTTTGCTGTTAAGAGGACATAATAAGCAGTGGAAGAGGACGTACCAAAGGTATAATTGCTAGAATAAGAATAGGAGGGGCCACAACCAAACAAAATCAATCGAATGACGAATCACAGGCCTATCACTAGAATTCGTGGCTATCTTTCGATATGATGTGAGGAAATGCCAAGTGAAAAGCACGTGGGTTTTGTTTATGACGTGTATGCTAAAGTATATTTATATACTTTATTCCTAAATGAGAATGAACTATAATTATAATAAATCGCATATTTCTGTGTACCAGACCTGTGGCTGTTATTTTTAGGTGAGGGATTCATTTGCCTTCATTGCCCGTTTGTTGTTTCAGTAGAAATCTACGGAAGTACAATCGCACAAAATGCAACAAATATGGACGACTTGTTCCGAAACACCCCCGAATGGGGAACGGTCCTCAAAAATAACCCCCAATTGTTTTCCCCAAAAATTCTTCTGCTCTCGGAATCTACATATTCTGAGGTATATTTGTAGAGAATTTCATTAAAAAATGTCCATTTTATTGAAAGTTAAGACGAATTGAAGTGGACGCCGGTGAATTTTCCGAAATTCCCCACCCGCGTCCTCCTAAAACACTTTTCCCTAAAAGTTTTGTATATTCGGAATCTACATGATATAACATACATTCGTCGAAAGTTCCATCAAAATATAACCATTTTTCTGAAAGTTAAGATCATCCAAAGTCGGCGGGAGGGGGACAGAAATCTGTAGTTATGCCGGATATCGGTCCCTAGCAACACAATATGCAAAACCGATGCTAGAAAGAGCAGCCAAAATCTCATGACACATTTGATGACATGATTCTAGGAGGAGTATATGAGGAAAACGGAGTGGGCACGGCTGGAATGTCTTTGATCAAAAGACTACTCTACCAGGGTTGACTTGGAAGAGTCACAAAACAAGAACAAAATATCTGAATAACAATGAATAATAGTTTCTCTATTAGACACGTGTTACCGTTAATAATTAAATGGGACATTAAAAAAATAGGAGGGATTCGATATTTAAGGCTGTTAATAATATTTTTTTTTCTTTTTCTACTCACCTCAGTGGTACTGGCTGTATTAGTGTTTAAATCAGCTTTTTTCTTAGATTTCTTCTTAGATGGAACGTTGACAGAAGTCATGCTTGCCAACCAAAACAAAATGTTCACGGTACGAACACCGCATGAACATAAGGTCCGCATCAACAATAACAGCCGCACCAAATAATGATATAATAAACAAAATTCAATATTCAATATTTATTTTTTATTAATCATTATATAGCTGATTTTTAATTATTGAAGATTAATTCAAATTAATTAATAGTTTTGTTAGTGTCAGCATTTCCACTGAGTTTTAAATCGAAGTTATTTGTGAGAATATAGATTTGGGATTTTGTGTATATTTCGTTTTGCAGAAATGTTAAAAAAAAAAGGAAGGAAGAAAGCTCCAAAATAAAATTATTGCAGAATCCAAAGTCGAAACAAATATATAATAGTATTAATAAAAAAAAAAACAGGAACATATCTAGGGTGATATACACTCCGTCGCTCTGTTTAAAGCTAAAAAAAAAATTTCAGCATGCCCACGCACCTGATAGTCGAAGAGAAAAGACTAATCTATGTCACTTTCAAAGTAAATAATCAATAGATATATTGTGTTGTTGAAGTACAACAACAAAACCAGACTTTCACAAAGCTTCTATGTAGTGGTTTGCACCTGCAAGAAATAACAGCCAAATTCCCCCAAAAGTCACTTTTCAAAAGAGAAAGAGTTATCGCCAATTTTTAATATCAATTCTAAATACATATTTTATGTTGGCGTATGCTATATTTGACTATAAAGTCCTGAAAATACAAATTACAGAAAAGAGATAAAAGCTCCATATACCAGAATATCTTTGATCCCTATCATCATAGGGCTGTTGAATTAGAGATAAGCAGGGCCCGGCAAATATAAAATTACCCCTAAATATTCCTTCCCCCTCCCAAAACTCTTAACACTCCTTCCAACTGTGTTCATCACTCACTGCATTTCCTCTGTCTCCATCTCTATCCCCCAGTCTCCTTTCGCACTCACCTGTCCAATCCTCAGGACCACTTCTCTAATATTCACCTTCCTATCACTTGAGGGTATGCCCTGACACATCTTTACCATAATTTTCTCTCTTTTCTATCAGGAGTAACCATGTATGCATCTTCTCTACTGCAATATACTTGTATCTGTCCTTAAGGCATAAACACCTCTCAATAATATATACAAGTGGTTGGTGTAAAGAAGGGCATCCAGCTGTAGAGACCATACCAAAGCAGATGTTGGAGCTTGATGCATCCCTCTGACTCAGGGGCTTTCAAACTGTGGTCTGCGGACCATGGGGGTCCGCAAGGACAAGACAGGGTGTCCGTGGACAGCAAATACTTTTTATGGGCAATTTGATTTTATATATGTTTTTTAATCGAAATCTTTTAATTGACAATAAACCTATTTGTTAAATACTGTTAAATAAATAAATGTAAAAATATATGTTATTTTAAGCAAATATTTATGTATAAATTTCATAAGTGTTTATAAGGGGGTCCCTAAGGTAAAGCCTAAAATATAAAGGGGTCCGCAAGTCAAAAAGTTTGAAAACCCCTGCTCTGACTCACCAGTTTCCAGTCAAACCATCCAATCCATATCACATAAAACTGTGGGGATGAGATGAGCCGGAGGGAAAGGGCTGTGAAGTCGATGATCAAGGGGCTTGACCAGAACAGGAAGGGTAAGAGAGGAAGTGAGAGAAGGAAGACCAGGGTCATCCTCTTTTACCTTGGGCACTCATGACGAATAGATGTGATCCTCTGAAACTTCTGCATCTGACTGTGGTGCATTTCCCAATTTATAGTCATTCTTTGGCAGAAAATTCATGGAAAATTCCATATATCATACAATTGCAGATGAAATACTATTGGCTAGAAATCAGAGTAAGTCACCTGATATGCTGTGATCCATTTTTTGCTACTGAGTTGATGCAGATAAGCCACAGCATCACCATCATCATCATCATTTAGCGTCCACTTTCCATGTTGGCATGGGTTGAACAGTTTGACAGGAACTAGTTACGTAGATGACTGCACCAGGCATCAGTGTCTGTTTTAGCATGGTTTTTACAGCTGGATGCCCTTCCTAACATCAACCACCTTGCAGATTGGACCGAGTGCTCTTTAAGTGGCACCAACACAAGCAAAGTCAGTTTTGGCATGGTTTTTACAGTTTGATGTTCTTCTAAATGCCAATCACATTACAGTGTAGACTAGATTTTTTCACCAGCACTGGCAAGGTCACTGAGTAACTAACTTGCAAGACAAAGATCTTTTGAGAGGGGAGCATTGGAGGAGGTGATCTTGTGCCAGGTGATGAAAGGTTAGAGTGTGACACAGACAGAAGCAAGTGTCTTACTATAGAAGAGATATATGGTTACCCAGTCAGAGGAGGTACATGGTTACCCTTTCAATCTGAGAAAGAATCTTTTTTGTTGCCAACAGAGGTAATAACTCTACAAATTTTCTCCATCCAATTCTTATTCTAGAAACAATACTTTCAGAACATCCTCCACCATTGCTAATTTGGTCACCTCATTCTTAAATAAAAATTAGTGCAAATAACATATTTTTTTACATATTAGTTGGCAGATATAAGCACCAATCAGCAAACAATGTGTTTGCTGAAAGTATAAACAAAGTCAGTGGCTTTGGTTAATCTCAGAGTTCTGGCTGCTACAGGCTGGCAAGATGCAACATGTCAAAACACTGGTGTCCACCAATGAGGCAAATGTGTTGAACGCATTGTCATCATAAAATGGATAAGTTATTTTCCTGACATACATTACAGTACCTAGCACTGAATCTACCTATACATTAAGAATAAATATATAAATAACAGGCAGTCAGAGTCAAAATCCCATGATACAGTTGCAAATACAGCAATGAAAAATATTTCTGGAATAAATAAATAAATAGATAAATGAGTGGTAATTGAACTGGTGAGTGTGTTATATTAAGGCACTATAGCTGTCCCCAGACACAACGAAATATAAATAACCATTCCACAACTATACAGTTGAGATGAAAGTTGAAATACAAAGATCCTATAATGTAATCTATTTATAATGAATTTTTAGTTTCATACTTTATTCCAGTAAATATTGTATTTACATGCGCAGAACCTTATATTTTTTCCCCTATAAAATCACTTTAAAATATATTTCAATAAGTAAATGATGAAACATACTAGGTTTTTTTTCCACAAAATATATTCTTTTGTGTCCCACTACACTCTTGGAGTGGTTGGTGTTAGGAAGGGCATCCAACTGTAGAAACTCTGCCAAATCAAATTGGAGCCTGGTGTTGCCATCTGGTTTGCCAGTCCTCAGTCAATTCATCCAACCCATACTAGCATGGAAAGCGGACGTTAAACAATGATGATGATGATGATGATGATGATGATGATGATATCGGCTAATACAGTAATTAACAGCTTGGGATCTAAATAAAAGTAGTTGTCTCAAAAAAAAACAGTGGTCAGTGTGAGCACAGGGAGGTCAACAAACAATTCAATTTCCCGTCAATTCAATTCAATTTCCCTCCTTGGTCAGGATAATACCTACACCATGAATATGCTAGTCTTCATGCCCAGAGTAAAGAACAGTCATCCCACCACAATCAAATCACCCCTGTCCAGCCCACCTCTTCTCATTGGCAGCCATCACATCTAGGTGATCATCATCGTTTAACGTCCGCTTTCCATGCTAGCATGGGTTGGACAATTTGACTGAGGACTGGTTAAACTGGATGGCAACACCAGGCTCCAATCTGATTTGGCAGAGTTTCTACAGCTGGATGCCCTTCCTAATGCCAACCACTCCGAGAGTGTAGTGAGTGCTTTTATGTGCCACCGGCACGAAGGCCAGTCAGGTGGTACTGGCAACGACCACGCTCAAAATGGTGTATTTTACGTGCCACCTGCACAGGAGCCAGTTCGGCGGCACTGGCAACGATCTCGCTCAAATATAGTTTATCATTTTATTCAGTGCCTGGTCCATTTGCCCTGCTTGAAATAAGGTTTGAACATTTCAAAGGCCTACTTTGGTTATATTTTTGGCATTAAAGATCTGGCTCATGGGAGCTTGAGCTTCCTTACGAATTTCACCCAAATTTGACATACTCTCATCTATAGATGATCTACCATCCCTTCTCTGCCTCTGTGTATGGCTGTTATTGTGACTTGTCATTTCCATTGCAGGTGTTTTTTTTATGAGGTGGGGTTGCTAGCCCTATGCTCAATCCTAAAAAGAACCAGTGCCCTCATGAACCAGAGCTCTCACGAACCACACCTCTCGTGAACCAGAGCTGACTAGTTCCGGGTGTGGATGGTAGAGTGTTCCCTCAGATATAAGAAGACACAGGTCTGATAAATAAGCAGTTGTGGACCAACAGCTGCAGCCATCGTCAGGGCTCAGTGGACCATTTTGTGGCAGCAACAGGCCTACAAAAGCTGCTAAAGCTTTATGATAGTACTGTGATAAGGTGGCAAAAGGTTGCTTTTAAATGTTGTTGTTGTTGTTGGCACTCTGTCGCTTATGACGTCGAGGGTTCCAGCTGATCCGATCAACGGAACAGCCTGCTCGTGAAATTAACGTGCAAGTGGCTGAGCACTCCACAGACACGTGTACCCTTAACGTAGTTCTTGGGGATATTCAGCATGACACAGTGTGACAAGGCTGACCCTTTGAATTATAGGCACAACAGAAACAGGAAGAAAGAGTGAGAGAAAGTTGTGGTGAAAGAGTACAGCAGGGTTCGCCACCATCCCCTGCCAGAGCCTCGTGGAGCTTTAGGTGTTTTTGCTCAATAAACACTCACAACGCTCTAACCACTGGGCCATTGCGCCTCCATGCTTTTAAATAAGCCTTGCCAAATAGGGCAGATGATGCTCTCAGCTGCATGGAAGCAGGCCATCTAGGAGGAGGCAAATTCCAACTACAAATTTATCACAATTAGCTCCCTGGTTGGATATTTTCCATACCATAAATTAAATTATGTAGACAATGAAATGGTATTCTGAAGACCATATACTCTTCGGTGTTTATTGAGTAATCTACAAAGAAGAGGCATGATTGGAACCTTCTTCAGAGATAACTCAACAAACTCAGAATGAATGGCACCTTCTTCTCCAAAGAAGGTGCCAATTGTGCCTACCACTTAATACTACCACTATGGTTAACTAAATCTGTATTGTCTTTCTCATTTCGTAATCCTTGGATAACCATGTCACAGAAATGTTGGATACCTGGGAATCTGCACCTGATCAAGAGGTGGTCTTCATTATTAATCATGTTGTTTTAATAACTCATATGCTTATCTTCCACTCCCTTCATCCGAGGGCTCTATATTATGTGACACATCCACAGGTTCTCCTAGGCCTTTAGTACCTACGAACCATGAACGTTCTGTGTTTGATGCCCTTCATTCTTTGTCACATCCGGGCATCTCAGCAACAGTAAAGCTTATCACTGCTCGGTTTTTCTGGCCCAATATGCGGCGATCAATTGCCACTTGGGCACGCTCCTGCATGAAGTGCCAGAGTGCGAAGGTCCATAGGCACGTTCGTGCCCCTCTTGGACAATTTCCTTCTCCTGAAGCCCGTTTCCGTCACGTCCATCTTGATTTGGTTGGACCGTTACCAGTGTGTCGCGGGTTCTCATACCTGTTAACTTGTGTTGACCGTTTCTCACGTTGGCCAGAAGCCATTCCTATAGCAGATATTACTTCTGAGACTGTTGCCCAGGCTTTCGTTTCTGGGTGGGTGTCGAGGTTCGAAGTACCGATCAGTTTGACCACAGATCGTGGCCGGCAATTTGAGGCCGCGCTTTTTCATAACCTATCACGAATCCTGGGGGTGCATCGTATACGCACCACCAGCTACCATCCCGCTTCTAATGGGATGGTTGAGCGGTTTCATCGACAACTTAAGGCCGCCTTGCGCGCCTCGCCCAACCCGCAGTTTTGGGTTGAAATTCTTCCGGTTGTCCTCCTTGGATGCCGGACTGCGGTAAAAGCTGACCTGGGTTACTCCTCGGCAGAGCTTCTTTACGGCACCACGTTGACGTTGCCAGGTGCGATGGTGGTACCAGACTCATCACAACCACCACACCCAGAGTCCTATGTTACTCGGTTGCGAGAGTATTTCTCCAATCTTCCATCTATGGGCCCCAGACAACAGTCACCTCCCTTTCGAGTGCCAGCAGACATTGAGTCTTGGTCTCATGTGTTTATTAGGGATGATTCTGTCAAAGGACCCCTTGTTTCTCCTTACAAAGGACCCTATCGTGTGCTTTCTCGCACTCCAAAGTTTTTCAAGGTCGACGCTAATGGTCGTACAGAAATTGTGTCTGTCGACCGTCTGAAAAAAGCGTACCTTGACAAACCTTCAACTCCCGTGGACGACATGCCCGTGTTTCAAATGCCACACACACCACTATCACCACATACATTGTCAACGCCTTTACCAATGCATACACCAACATCAGCACCATCACTATCACACATACCAATGATTACACCACCTTCGTCGTTGCAAAGGAACCCTAGCGAACCTTATGTCACTAGATTTGGCAGGACGGTGCATTGGCCCAAGAAATTGGAAAGAACTATTTACGTTTGATTTATTGTGTTTTTACTGGACAATTTCAGTTTTTTTTTTTTTATTGAACATTTTTCTTCCATTCAGGAAAAAAAAACTATGTATCCGGTTCGTAAAGAGTTACACAAGACTATAGTATGTCCATACGCGGGAGGTTGTGGTCAGTGGCAGAGCTATAGTTGAGCATCGATGCCAGTTTCGACCTGTTACCTGGTATTAAATATCCAAATCGGCTAGCTCTGACTGTTGTGTGTGAGTGGATAAATCCCACTCATACAGTGAAGATAAAACCGAGTGTTCTGATATATATTTGTGCCGCATTTTCTGCATGGTTTTCGATGGCCATCTAGCCTCAGACGTCCCTCCAAAATTTTTTAATTTCGTGTTTCACACTCAAGGGGGAGCCATTGTAGTGACGTCACATTGGCGCCAAAAGGCAGGCGCCATTACTGAATCCTTAACCACGCATGCGTGGGTTTAAACATCGAAGCGTTCCTGCTTCGATTCTCTCTCTTACCAAGGCAGACAGCGACCAAGCAAGACGTCTAAGCAAGCTCTCCCATTTGAATGTGGTTGAACCAAGTTGTCTTTATAACGACACCAGCACGAAGAACCATACAACTACATTTCAGGCTACTCTAAAACCGTACAATTAGATGCTGTTTACCTTTTCCACCGAACAATAAATATTTGTTGTTGTTGATCAGTTTGGAGTTTTTGTGTTCGGTCCTCTTCCAATTTAATGTAGGAGAGTTAGGTGTATATCTAAAGATATATAACCCACTCTCCTAAATACTTTTTCCATTCCTTTCCATCACACACGCACTGCTGCCACTACCACCCCCTCTCACATATACGTAGGTATGCATGTATGTTTGTATATATGTATGCGTCTGTGCATCTCCATTTGTCTTTGTTCCCCAACACATTCACTCACTAGTTGCCAGCTTGACAACAACCAGCATCAAGCCAACAAGACCTTGACACTGGTTTTCACCATTTGACAACCGGTGTTGGCTTGCTTACATCTCCATAACTTAGTGTTTTGGTAAAAGAGGTTGATAAAATAAATACTAAGCTTAAAAATAAGTACTGGGTTCAACATGTTTGACTAAAACCTTCAAGTCAGCGCTCCAGTATGGTCACACAGTAAACTGGACCCATCATGTACCTATGTGGAAAGCATTACATTGAGTTTGTTTATAATCACCACACTCTACCAACATTACTTTTGTGCCACCAACAACCACTCTTAGTTCTTTATTGCCCACAAGGGGATAAACATAGAGGGTACAAACAAGGACAGACAAAGGGATTAAGTTGATAAGATCGACCCCTGTGCGTAACTGGTACTTAATTTATCGACTCCGAAAGGATGAAAGGCAAAATCGACCTCGGCAGAATTTGAACTCAGAATGTAAAGATGGACGAAATGCTGCTAAGCATTTCGCCTGGCGTGCTAACATTTCTGCCAGCTTGCTGCCTTCAACCACTCTTACTTTTACCCTTCTCCCAGATGGACTGCTTCCACACAGCTGAGAGCGTCTGCCCTATTTTGCAAGGTTTATTTAAAGGCAACTTTTTTGCCACCTTATCACAGTACTATCATAAAGCTTTAGCAGCTTTAGCTGCTACAGAATGGTCCACTGCGCCCTGATAATGGCTGCAGCTGTTGGTTCACAACTTCTTATTCATCAGACCAGCTTATCATCAATAAGCAAATGTGTAGATGCCACCACTGTCTCTCTTCCATTACCCTCTTTTTCCTCTGTTCTCTTTTTTTTTTGCTTCATATTTACACTCATTTTGCACACTCAACCTAGTGCTTCTGTAAGTTGATCTCGATCTCTCTCTCACTAATTCTCATTTACCTTCATAGGTATGTTATCTTGCATAAACAAAGATGCCTATGGGATAGTAAGGATTCTTAGGTTGGTTGGACATAAAGCAGCCTCATCAATATTGGCATCACAATAAAACGCCCCAGTATGCTTTATAAATTGATTGGAAAATTAGCAGAGATAACTTTGGGTAAAGAGAATTTTTCAGTCTGGCTGAGAGCATGAAGACTTCTCTAGTGCTGGTACTGTGGTAAAATGCACCCAATGCATTCTGTAACTGTTTGAATGTGACAAGATCATTCAGCTATAGAAACTGCGCTGATAGTGAAATGTATGACTAACAGAGACCTCCTACCAAAAATGATTAAATGTTTTGATCTAAATGCATGTGTGCGAATGAGCACTCTTCATTGAGACTATATCTACACACACACACGCACACCTGTTTTTAATTATTAAGTGATATTTTTGTTGCTTATGAGGATTCACTTTGGAGTGTTTTGTTTATTTTGTTTTATCTTAGTAATTATTCTTTTGTCGGTGCACTCTAGTGAAATATTTCAGATATTTTGTAATAGCTATGGTTACTCAGATTCTATCTTAGAATATATACATATGCATACATACATACATGCATACATACATACATACATACATACATACATACATACATATATATATATATATATATATATATATATATATATATATATATATATATATATATATATATTATTTTGCTTAAAAGAGTTCCAACACTGTCTGTTTTTTATGTTTTATTTATATTCCTGCAGAACTAATGTGGGGTATAGAATATGGAATATACAATATATAATATGATATACAATATACAATATAAAATAAAATAACATAAAAATGGATGGCACCATGAAAGAAAGTATTGAATGTAGATGAAATATTGAGTGTTCAATATTGAACACTCAATATTTCATCTACATTCAATACTTTCTTTCATGGTGCCATCCATTTTTATGTTATTTTATTTTATATTGTATATTGTATATCATATTATATATTGTATATTCCATATTCTATACCATACCCCACATTAGTTCTGCAGGAATATAAATAAAACATAAAAAACAGACAGTGTTGGAACTCTTTTAAGCAAAATAATATATTCCTCTATACACAATCATACAAAAAAACCCACCTTTTTTGTATTTATTTTTACTCGCATATATATATATATATATATATATATAACAACCTTACAGGCGCATGAGGAAAGAGAAAAAGTCCTCAATGCCCACATGATGATGTGGACACTTGTTCTTAGACCCCAGAAGCGCATAGCCAACAACTTCCAAGCCTGGAACAATGATATCCCGATGCTGTATGGGCTCTGTAAGGACCACAAACTAACAACTAATCCTGTAGTGGGACCACCAACAAGACCAGTCTGTGGAGCGAATGTCGCTAGTAACTACAGGATTTCCTACTTCCTCTCAATGATCATATGCCCCATAATCCAGATGTCACCTGATGTCTGTGACAGCACGGAAGATCTCCTCAGTAGGATCAATGACTGCAACAACACTTGCAACCTGACAGGGTGTATAGTGGGTAGCATGGATGTGGTATCACTATACCCATCTATCGACGTGGATTTTGCAGTGGAAAAGTGCGTGGAGATGATCAACGAGAGCGAAGTAGAGTTCCAAAAAGTCAACACAGAAGAACTGGGCCTCCTACTTAGATTGACATATGACGATGTATATCTAGATAGGTACGACCTTAGAGATTTCTGCCCTAGTAGACGTCTAAGAGGTAGACCACCCACAATTACCTCTATGGCTAGGAAGACCCCTATAGAGAGATGGAGTGGATGGACCAGAGCCATACGGACCCCCACTAATATCCACCAGGTAAAGAAAATGATCGCACATGCACTAGGAGCTAGTATAAAGGTCACCCTAAAAGGCCACACCTTTAAATTTAACAACAAATTATATGCCCAGGACGAGGGGGCAGCCATCGGTGTTAGTATCGCCGGAGATGTGGCCAATCTCTTCATGGTATGGTGGGACAGAAGGCTTAAGGAACGCCTGACACAGAACTCCATACTCGTGAATGTGTACTCTCGATATGTCGATGATATCAACTTAGTGGTAAAGACACCCCCACAAGAGAGTACCCCTGAAATAGAAATAGAAACTAAGACTATGGAGAGCATCCAGCAAATAGCTAACTCCATCCACCAGAGTATTAAAGTTACGATAGACTACCCTACTAAACACCCTAACCATAGATTACCTGTATTAGATACTGAACTCTGGCTAGAAACTAAGAACAATAAAACCAGAATCCTCCATTCACACTATACAAAACCTATGGCCTCCAAATACCTGATCCACCGGAACTCGGCTATTGCGGACAATGCCAAATTCAACATATTGATGGCAGACCTCGTCAGAGTAATGCGAAATGTCTCCTGCATGTGCGACCCTACAGAATTAAAGAGACATATACAACATTTCGTCCACTGCATGCAGTTCTCAGGTTACAGCCATAAAGAAAGGATCAGGGTATACAAAGGAGCTATGAAGAAGTTTGAAACAATCAAACGCAACGATAGGAATGGGATTTGCCCACTCTATAGGAGCAAATCATGGAACACCATAGAAAGGACTAAGAAGAAAATAGGGAAGGCAAGCTCATGGTACGATAGCCACAAGTACCAGAGCGTCATGTTCGTCGACACCACCCCTAGAGGCGAACTGGCGTACCGCTTCAGAAGGGCCCTAGACAAACTTAAGCTAAGAATTAAGGTTGTTGAAAGGCCAGGCAACCCTATTAAATCCCTTATCAGTAGAACATACCCTTTCAGTAGAACCCCCTGCACTGATAGGAACTGTATCGTATGTAGATTTAGCCCACAAACGAACTGCAAAACCAGAAATGTGGTCTATAGTATAAGATGTAGAGGGACGATGCAGAAATAAGACAATGACATATGTAGGCGAAACAGCAAGGAGCATAGGGGAGCGGGCAAACGAACATTGGAGGGAACTTAAGGAAGGGAAGAACTCATCAGTTCTGTACCAGCACGCTGAGCAAGAACATAGAGGCTCAATCAACAACATAGAAATTAAAATCTTATCTACACATAGCAGTGATGCAGCACTTAGACAAATTACTGAAGCTACACACATAATAGAAGAGAAACCTAGCCTGAATAGGAAACTAGAATGGAACACTAACACACACCACTAACAAACCACAAACCACAGCATGTGACAACATGTTACCCATAAACCAATAATAATATGAACAAAGTATAATACAATACATAGATAAACAAATGGAATTAAATACTACATACGTTAACAAAATTTAATTAAACAAAAAGAGAAAAAAAAAACCCACAGAAAAACACACACACACACATGAACAAATAAATAAATAAAAACAAATACAAACGAACACGTATTAACAGAGAATATAGGTGATACAGACACTCCCCATACACACATGCACTTACAAAAGACACAGACACATTGAACGACACGCATGCGTAGACACATACAATAGGAATACAAAATACAAAATGGCTGATAGTTAGCAAGGTGAGACACACATAAGAAGGAAGGAAACAAAGGACCACTGATGAGGTCACAGAAGTGTGACGAAAGAACTCTGGCCGAAATAAGATTAAGATTAATGTAATATAAAGCTGAAGCAAATTAACACCAAATATACAGTGCGTGTGTTTTTATTGGCTAAACTGGCAATATGACCATCCCCAAGTACAACAATATATATATATATATATATGTACGTATATTTTATAATCGCTCGTATTTTATAATCGCTCATATTAAATGTATCAATATATAGGAAAGTGGGTTATACATCATTAGATGTACACCTGACTTTCCTATATTAAATTAGGAATTAACGGCAACGCAGAACTCCAGACTATCAACTCAAACAATATTTATTCATGGTGGAAAATATACATCTTTAATCTTGTTTGTTGAGACGTCTTCGGTGTGTGAGAACATGGTTGTTGGGACGTTGGTATATTGATGTGAGCTGTCTAGCGTGAGTTCGAAAGATGGAGAGACAGCTAGACACGTCCTTGCTCAATCGCTGGCCAGCAAGAAAGAGATCGATCAAAGCGGGAAAGCTTGGTTGTTGAATTCCACGCATGCGTGAGACTACGCATGCGCACGGCGTTACTACAAATACTTTAATAGTATTAATACTTTGATACAATAGAGCATTCAATATAAATTCAGTATATAATATTCTCATTGAATATATTTAACTAAAGATTTGTGTATCTATGTGTGTATATATATATATATATATATTAGAAATATATTTCTAAATCTATATATATATATATACATACATACACACACACACACATATATATATATACATACATATATGCATATATGTATATATATATACTTAAATACACGTGTGCATGTGTGTGTGTGTGTTTGTGGGGGGGGGGGGTTCTGAATATTTTTTAAAGCTAAAACAATACAAGTTATAAAGAAACCAATGATATTGGTTGATGGTCAGTGCTATTACCTGGTATTTCAACATTTCAGTGTTGGGACCCCTTCTAGCAATCAACACTTTTCTCCATAAATTTCTTGAAGGGCTCCTAACCTTGAAATATTGAAGTATTAAGTAACTAACCATTGACCAAGTACTAACCATTGACTTGTATTATCAATTTTTTTATGACTTACATTGTTTTGGTTTAAAATTTTTTAAAATATATTATATATCAGACAATGGAGTGGCTATGTGGCAAGTAGCTTACTTACCAACCACATGGTTCCGGGTTCAGTCCCACTGCATGGCATCTTGGGCAAGTGTCTTCTACTATAGCCTCAGGCCAACAAAAGCCTTGTGAGTGGATTTGGTAGATGGAAACTGAAAGAAGCCCGTTGTATATATGTATATATATAAATGTATGTGTGTTTGTGTGTCTGTGTTTGTCCCCTCACCATTGCTTGACAACCGATGCTGGTGTGTTTACGTCCCCGTAACTTAGCAGTTCAGCAAAAAGAGACTGATAGAATAAGTACTAGGCTTCCAAAGAATAAGTCCTGGGGTCGATTTTCTTGACTAAAGGTGGTGCTCCAGCATGGCCGCAGTCAAATGACTGAAACAAGTAAAAGAGTAAAAGAGTAATGCTTCATGAAATCTATACTATACTACTAACAACTCTGATACATATCTATAAATGTAAACCTATCGGCACTTTTGATATTTGTTGCATTTTTTTCAGTTCTGATGTGAACCATTGTAAGATTTTATTGTCTTGATTGGCAATCAAGACAATGTCATCAGTAAAGGCCAAGTCTTTCAGTTTTGTCTGTTGTTTCCATAGTACTCCTCCACTGGGTATGTGGCTTGCTTTAGGACAAAGTCTACTGCCAGTAAGAAAAATAGGGACGACTGTAGGCAGCCTTGTCTCACTCCAGTAAGAATATCAAACAAGTCTGTTTTCCTTGTTCCCATATGAACACAATATAATGAACTGGAATAAAATTGATAAAGTGTTGATAAAGTGTTGAGAGATGCCATAGAGCAAGGCAATTCTCAACAAGGACTGTGATTTCATAATGGTATGGAAGGTTTATGATACCTGTGGAGTATCTCCTTCCATTATAATTCTTTGCGGCTGCCATAAATCCTTTATCACATCAGGGTCACCATTTTATAATGGAAAGGAAGGTTTATGATATCTGTGGAGTATCTCCTTCTCCCATTATAATCATTTTTGTAGTTTCAAGGATCTGGAATGGGTTACCAATTTGTGACATCCGTGTGAAGCGAGGTGATAAGAATGGCTCCTTAGTTCATCACACGGTCGATGCAATAAATATAGATAGAACAATGCCTATATACGTGCCAGAGGGAAATAAGAGACACAACCGGGCAGAATGTTTAAGAGAAGATTTATTGATATGTGATTGTATGTGCATCATATATACATAATAATAGACAGGCCATCATCAGAATAAGATGTATGCGCGTGTATGTAGGCATAGATGTATGCACATTAAGAACATATAAGGATGGCGATGAAGAAGAGACAGTGAAAGAGTCTATATCCATCGAAGTGAAGAGTAAGTCCACAGACACAGGAATGATAAATACCAGTTTGTTGTCAATTGTACATGATAGTTGAAATATTGTATCAAGAAGTTGCGGCAATGATGCAGAGATGGTTGCGGTACATGTTGTACATGAAGTTGTGGCTGTGATGCTGCTGCCTAGGTCACTTGGTACAGGAGTTCTCGCAGGCTGTATGTTCGCTGTTCATCTATGATGATGTAATTCGTGAACAGTGCAGTGTTGTAACCAGTGTGAGTATGTAGAGAGATGTTGATGTTAGGACAAATGGTGACGACAGAGATGGTGGTTGCCGAATGCTGTTGGACGAAGTTAGTGAGTATTCATGTGGTTGCTGTTGTGTTGTCACTGGAACTGGCTGTGTCTTGTGTGGTCAGTGGCTAGACCTTTAAAGGTTTGAAACCGAAAGACATCAAGATGAAGAGAAGCTGGAGTTTTATAAGAAGTTGTAGGCTCAAAGCTGGGTAGAAAACAAGCTGTCACACGTGACCTTATTTGAAGGCTGTGATTGGTTGGGTTGCATATTGGTGTGTGATAGAGCAAGAGACAAATTGCGCCAATACGAGTAGCAGTCACAACAGGGTCCAAAATGCAGCCAAAGGCTAGCTGTTATCTACTACATTCATATGTATATATATATATATAATAGAGAGGAGAGGAATTTCACTCAAGTGTACGCTACACTATCAAGTGCCTTTTTAAAGTCTATAAAATTTAGCTTCAGTGGTCTTTGATGCTCAACACACTCGTCAATAATATATCTGAATGTGAGCATTTGTTCAGCGCAGGATCAGCTGTTACAAAGTCTCTTTTGGACTGTTTAGAAACACTTTACAGAGATGCAGTTTGGTTTTGTGCTAGGGAAAAGCAACACTCTTGTTTATCATAGTCGTTCAGGCCATAACAGATGAATTCATAACTGTCTGCCCCCTGGGTGCTTCCCAATGATGATGAACTTGTTCTTATAGTTGAATCTATAATAGAACTACAGAAGAAATTTCAGGTGTCGAAGCAAGGCCTGGAATCAAAGTGTCTTACAGTTAATTTAGCAAAGACTAATTACTAGTAAGCAATAAGCAAACTACTAATCCATTCATGGAAATGGCCCTACTTGATATATAGGAAAGGCGTAGGTAGAAATTCCCTACTGTGTAGTAAGTGCAAGCTATGGACACTTAACAGAAAAGTAATCTTTGTGTTTGGCAGATGGGCATGTACAATAAATGCTAACAACACACAGGAAATAGATTCTTTCAAATGATCAGGAGAATCCTTAAAGGTAGTAGATAGTTTCTGTTACTTCAGTGACCTAATTTGCAAGGGTGGAGTATATTCTGAAAGTGTAGCAACTAGATTCAGGTTGAGGAAAGTTCAGAGAGCTAATACCTTTATGGTTAACAAAGGACCTCTCCCTTACAGTAAAAGGCAGATTGTACAATGTTTGTGTGTGAACAGTTAAGTTACATGGTGACTAAGTGACTGCAGAGGACATGCAAAGGCTGGAAAGAAATGAAGCCAGCATGCTTCACTGGATGTACAATGTCATTGTGCATGTGTATTACAAAAGGTAAATAATGTGTTGAGAAAAATTTGGGTAAAAGAGGCATCCCTTGTGCTGTGCAAGTGAGAAGGCTGCATAGGTATAATCATGTGATGCATATGGATGAAAACAGTTGCGTAAAGAAGTACCTATCCCTAAATGGGAAAGGAACTTGTGGAAGAGAGAGAGAAAGAGCCAAGGAGACATGAGAAATGACTTTCAGATGTTGAACCCTACAGAGGAGACCATAAAGGATCAAAACGATAAGCAGTTCACTATGCTTGAAAAGACCCATCCAACTAAGTAAGAATGAGGCCCTAAAGGTAAGACATTCATGTCTGTGTCCCTCTCCCCAACAACTCATTTTCCTAATACAATTCCTCCATCTACCCATGTTTCCCACTCACTGCATTCTGTTCACCTCTACTTCCCACTCTCCTTTCACATTCTCACAAACTTTCCTGTTCATTCACCCTATCAATTCCTCTGTACTGCTTCACATTTATACCCCTCCTGGTAATTTGAGAGTATGCCTTTACATATCTTCCTCACCATCTTCTCTCTTCTTTTCCAACTGGGTAGCCATATATCTCCTCTACTGTAAGACAGCCATTTCTACCCCTCTATCAAACTGTAGCCTCTCCATCACCTGGCACTAAGCCTCCCTGCAATGAAGGGTCCTGTCTTTCAAATCATTTGGTGACTTCATTAGTGCTGGTGCTACATAAAACATTTATGTGTTCATACAAAAAGGTACATATGTATATATTTGTATATGTGTGTATGTGCATATTTATGTATATTTGTGTATCCTTGTTTTGATATTGTGTGATAGCTGTAAATGAGTACCACTATCATACTAATGGTGTCCTTCATTTCCAATCTTTTACAAAAATATATTCACCCACGAGGAATTAGTTTGCATAAAAACAGGTGAGGGAGGGCATCCAATCCTATAAAATCTGCCTCAACGAATTCCGTCTGGCTCATGCAAGCATGGAAAACTGACCGTTAAAACGATGAAAATGATGACAAAGACAACGTCGATGATGAGTATGATGACGACGATAGGGATGATGACAACAGCGATTATGATGAGTGGTGGTGGTGTATCGTCAACGACGATGTTACACATATGCAAAATCACCAGATAAATACAATCATTCATGTTCAATTATTCATTAAAAGATAAATCCCGATATAAGATATATTACCAAAACTATTAGTTGTTCCTTTTCAGTAACTCACATTTAGTAATTTTAATTTAAAAAATTAATATCTTGTAGGAAGGGTAATATGCTTAAAATTGTTTAAATTTTCCGAAAAAGTAAAATTTATAATATTCTGTAAACTTCGTAGCTGTGTGCAATCATTTCAGGAAAAGAATTTTCACTTGACACTTGATTCGTTTTAATTAATAGCTTCTGCATCTTTGTTAGATTAAATTTACAGTAATGTTTATTTAGAGGAGAAAATATGCAAATTTATTTATAATAATTTTTTTCCGCCGTGAAAAGAGTTACAAATTTGTCCAAAGATATGGGTCACGCTAACCCATTTATTAATTTGATAAGTTTTTGTTATAGCTGAGCGCACCATAACAAACTTTTGCCCTTTCTCTCTGACTTTAAATTAATTTCTTTATCAATAACTACTTCAAGGGAAGCATTTAAAAGGTATTTGTGAGGGTTTTTTTTTTTTTTTTTTTAGAATTTTATTTCAGATAATATAAAACAATTCCTTTATATTCGGAAATTTAGTTATTTAGTTGTATCAAATTATTAACACTCTATAACTAAATTGTAACATTAAAAAAAAGTGTTTTTAAAAATTCTCCCTTAATTTTTTGATTCTGAAAGCACGATTCCAAAGCAAATTAAATTTTCAAAGTTTGATAGACAACAAGATATCACATTCTGATATATATAATGAAAATAAAGCGGGTAAAATTGTTCAAAGCAATATTTTTATTCAAAATAGGACAATGAGGCCTTATTTTTTTTAGCAATTTTTTCAGTTACTCAGTAAAGACCGGCAATTGGCAGGAAGAGCAGAGTTTAAATAAATGTCTAAGAATATTGAATTTTATTGATCTGGGTTCAAATTACGTCGAGATCGCACTTTGCCTTTCATTCTTTCAGGGGCGAAAAAAATAAGTACCAGTTGAGCACTGAGGTCGATGTAATTGACTGACTCGCTCCTTTGGTATTGCTAGCTTTTCACCAATATTTGAAACCATTAAATTTTAATTCCACCAAAGTACGATTGCCTTTAATGGGAGTGGAAATAACAGGGTAAAAATGCTACACTTCATTTAAATACCGTAAGTAATAAAGTAAATAAATGATATTTTAAGATATATTTGACTTCGGACAAAATGATAACTCAATTACATTTGCAACTGGGGTGGAGTGGAGAAGATCACAGTATATATGTCTATGTGTGCGTATGAGAGTGTGTAGACGCACGTGCGTGTGTGTATGTAATGTAACAATATCATGGGATAAGTTTTTCCAGTTAATTTTTTTTTCCGGATTTTATCTTTCCTGTAACTTTTTTCAATGACTTATCAAAAGACATTTTAGACTTTCCTGTGACTTTTCAGTGATTTTCTGTGGCTTATTTCTTTTATACTTTTTCCAATTTTTTTTCTTTATGGTTGTTTTGATTTTTTCTATGACCTTACCCATGTAAGCTTTTTTCCTCTCATGTTGTTTACCTAAAATTTAATATAATAAATTCAATAGAAATTTTATTCTTTCCCACAAAAATATTTTCTGAAACAAAATTATTTCATTTTCTAAAGTAAAGATTTAATGAATGGTCAAATTCTCTGATAAAAATTAATATTGTCAGAAGTTAGATTTCCACAAGATTGGCAGAAATATGAAATTGATTCAGTTTTCTCTTAACAGTAAGTTAAAAAAAAATGCAGGGAAAATGCAAGTTGGAATGGAGTTCCAAAGGTTCGATAGTTGAATTGGGAGAAGACTGGTTGATGGATGAGAGTAGGATGAAAGTTAGAAAGACGTCAGGTAGGACCTGAAGAGCAGAGGATAATGTAGTTGAAGAATAGGAGACAGTGTATGTATAGGATAGTCTGTAGTGCATTTGTGGGTCTCTTTATTAATGAGCACTTTGCTAACTAGTTTAGAGGAATATAGGATGTTGGTGAGTGAGTCAACAATGTGGCACACAACTAGTTACTTCAGAGGAACAGGGGAAGTTAGCAGTGGAATTGACAGAACGAGGAGCAGACTGCATGGGAAAAAAGTCTGTTGTGTGTTACATAGTTATCTCTAACTTGTGTGTGTGTGTGTGTGTATACACATTCTGCAAATAGCAGATAAATGTAATTTGTATGCAAGAAATTAATAATGTGTACATGAAAGAATAATTATCTGAAATATAGTAATTAATTATTATACTTATTTGGTGTCAAATATAGCCATTAAGTGTCACATATTCTTTTGTTACTGAAACATGTTTACACAACACAAAATTATAGTATACACTGACAGCAAAATATTGGTTTCAAATTTTGGCACAAGGCCAGCAATTTTGGGGTAGATGGTAAGCTGATTACATTGACTGCCAGTTTTCAACTGGTATTTATTTTATCAACCCTGGAAGGGGGAAAGGCAAAGTCAGCCTTGACAGAATTTGAACTCAGGACATAAAGGCAAATGAAATGCCACTAAGCATTTTGCCCTGCGTGCTAGCTATTCTATTTGCTCACCGCCTTACTGACAACAAAATATTAGAAGGAATATCAGTGTGTTGGCAAATTAATGTTTGGCAATCAGACAGATGGTTCTCTTTTGGACATCATCATTATCACCACCACCATCATTACTACTATCAGTATTGCTGCTACTATCATTATCATCTTTTAATATCCATCTTGTTTGCTGGCATGAGTTAGATGTTTTGACAAGATTTGATATTCCAGGGGCTGCATCATGCTCCAGTGTCTGCTTTGGCATGGTTGGATGACATTCCTAACACTAACCACTCTACAGAGAGTAATGGAAGCTTTCTTTTTTTTTTTCTGTTGCAGCAACACGGATGAGATCTCAATTCAGCTCACAAGATGAAGATCACTTTCAACTGAATGGAGACGGAGGTGCCTTTTTGCTATGAGATGAGAGCTTGAAATGAAACTGAAGATGCCAGAAGAGTAAAGGTTTCTTGATGTAGGGAAGCTACATGGTTACACAAATTATAGAAGGAAGGTAAGAATGAGAGTGATTGGGATGGAGTTGGAAAGAGATAAAAATAGTGGTGATATGGTGTCAGGTGGACTCCACTCCCCAAGTACAAGGTAAATAGAAATGAGTGGGGAGAGAAGAACTGGGAGTGTGGGTGGGTAGAAATTGGCTGCTATTTCTAGTAAGCTGAGTGAATATATGGAGGCTTCCTCATTAGTTTAAGAAGAGATTGTTAAGGACATTTTGCTTTGTCTTGTAAGTTACTTGGTAACCTCACAAGTGCTGGTGCCACATAAAGAGTGTAGTAATGCCTGCGCATGCGTAGTCTTACGCATGCGTAGAATTAATAAAGCAAGCGTTTCCCCGCTCAATTCATTCTTTTTCACGCTGGCCAGCGATTGAGCAAGGACGTGTGTTTAAAGCTGTCTCTACATCTTTCGGTCTTATACTCGACAGCTCGTTATTCTCACCTCTAAAGATGTATAACTAAAGATTTGTATGTTTTACCAAGTAAATAAATGTTGTTTAAGTTGTTTAATCTGGAGTTCAGCGTTCCGTCAATTTCTTCAATTTTATAGTAGAAAGTCCACTTTAGTAGAAAGTCAGGTATACAATCTAAAGATGTATAACCCACTTTCTACTAAAAGAGTAAGCAGTACACTCTGTAAAGTGGTTGACTTTAGCAAAGGTGTCCAGCCTTAGAAACAATGCCAAAGCAGACACTGGAACTTGATGCAGTCCTCCGGCTGGTTAGCTCTTGTCAAGTTGTCAAACCCATGCCAGCATGGAAAACAGATGTTAAATGATTTATGATGAACCTTGGCTATCCCTTCTCTTTTGTATGTGCAGGGAACCATGGAACTTATTGTCCAATGTGTTATTTTCTAGAACAGTGTTGTGTGATTTCAGGGAGATTTGGCTGCTATTTCTAGTAAATTAAGTATCCATTTATAGTTTTTCTCATTGGATGAATAAGAAGTAATGCAGGAGCTGGTGATATGATACTTGCTGACATGGACAGAAATCACTGACATAGAATAAGAGATATTGCAGGGGGAATTCATATCCTGCTTATGGAGGACCAGTAACAGCAACATGCTACAAATTGCAGGTTTGGCTAATCAGTTGGATGGCCTAGATTTTAAAAATGTTTTAGAACATTTAAAATGTGTGTGTTTGTGGAACAACTGTTCTATCCCAGATGTATTATGCGATGTAGACGGACAACAATTGTTCAAAATGAAAGTGTATTATTCTAGATTTAAAGTGACATATGTAGCCTTGATTCTACAGAGATCAGAAAATCTGAGAGAAAAAAAGAGAAAAATAGAGATGGGTAAGTTTAGAGATGAGAGAGAGGTGAAGATTTTTCAGACTCAGCTGTCTGTGGAGACTAGGCAAATATTTTGTCCTCTATTGGTGTGGGAGAAGTTTGGGGACCAAGTAGAGTTACTGAGAATGATGATTTTCAGAGAGAGAGAGAAGTTGCAATATGCAGTTAAGGCTAGAATGGACTGCCCTGGGTCATTGGAGGAATTTTAAGAATGAGACATTGAAGAAATCAGAGGTAAAATATGATAATTGGTTTACTGGTTAACAGAAAGGAGTTGGCAGGTAGATTCAAGGTTAAGTAGAGAGAATTGTCTATCAGAATATTTCTTGTCACTTTACATCCACAAAGTCTGGGCTTCAGACTCATTGTGTAGCACCTTTGGTAAGCGTCTTCTATTCTAGCTCAGTCAGACCCCAATCCTAGAAAGTCAACTGTTTGGCATACTCCCTTGTTTGAGTTTTTCTTCCAGATGTTGATTCACAAAAGTTCAAGGGAAACATTAATGGCACCAGTCTCATTAGTCTCATAGAATCTCACTGATCTTGGAAGTTCTGCCCCATTTGCCAGACACGGCAAGTGAAGAAAAAGAACAGAAAAAAGAAAAGGATCATAAAGTCTTTAATCAACGAAGTTCTTCTTTGATCAGTTGGGTGGATGAGAATGAGTGAGACTTATAAAAGAGTTTATAGAAGGTTTGTAATTTAAATGTCTTGTTAGGAAGATATATTGCTTGTAATATTTTAGATTATTACATTATTTTTTGAATATGAATAATAGATTTTGGATTGGAATACATCATAGAGTGAAACATTCAGTATGGTCTCATTGAGGTTCATCATCATCATCATCATCATTATCATCATCATCACCATCATCATTTAACGTCTGTCTTCCATGTTGGCATGGGTTCAACAGTTTGACAAAGCTGGTCACCCTGGAGACTGTACCAAGCTCCACTGTCTGCTTTGGCATGGTTTTATGACTGGATACCCTTCCTAATGCCAACCACTTTACAAAGTAGTAGTTTCTCAATACAAAAAAATACCATTCCTAGTACCAGCACATTTTACAAAGCCAAACTATTCAATTCCAAACTTAAGTGTTATCCTGCTTCTTGCCTGCCGAAGCTTCAAGAGAGAAGCAGGGTGCTTAGAATGAGAAAGAGTACATGTAGGGTGTATGGGGTTGTAGAATGGTTGACAATAGGATTAAATTAGCGACAATGAAAGGATCCAATGAAAAATAATAGTAATTTTTCTTTTTCTGTTCCTGATCTGAGTTTATTGTTAAAGGTTTACATGGAGCATTGTAGTTCTAAGTAAAGGAAACAACAGGATATTGTAGAGTTCTGTTAATAGTAGAAGAATGTGCATTAAGAGAAAGAGAGAGAGAGAGAGAGAGAGAGAGAGAGAGAAGAGAGAGAGAAGAGAGAGAGAGAGAGAGAGAAAGAGAGGCAGACAGACAGACAGAGAAAGAGGCTTGCCTAAAGTGCTGCACAGTAGGACTGAACTTGAAACCATGTGGTCTTAGGTTTTGTCCCATTGTATAACAGCTTGCACAAGTGTCTTCTGCAATAGCCCTGAGTAGATTTGCTGGATGGAAACTGAAAGAAGCTAGGCATATATATATATATATATATATATATATATATATATATATATATGAAATTTTACAAACGCCAGTTGCTGATGTCACTTAACTCCAGACCAATCAAAACTGAACTTCAACAAATACAACGAAATGACCCTTTAAGAGAACCAACCAACTTGAACAACTTATGACCATCTCCAAAGGGAAACCAACCAAGCAGAATGACAAGCTTGACTATGGAAAAAAAAATGTCACCAGTATTTTAACGAATCAAAAATTAGATCCGCTTGCAGAAAAAGTTATAAATACATCTGATCCCAAAACATACCACTACAAGTGAAAGCATCTACTAGAAGAGGATCAGAGAAACTGTAAACCAAATTCCTGTTTTTTACTATTTTCATTTCACCCTTGTTTTTTTTTTCAGTATGACTTGTCGACTACCACTAAAATTAATGAACTTTGTACATTCAAACAAATTGATATACAGTTTTAATATTTTTGACTGCTATGAACATTCAAACTTACACCTGTCCTCCTGATTCACAATGCTAAGATGTTTTTCTAATTCATAACTTTACCATTGATAAACAAAAAAATATTGCTGAAACTTGTTTGGTATATATGTAAATAACTTTATTTTAAAAAATTACAAGTTTTTCAAAATTAGGTGCATTTTCAACAACAAATTTGCATATATATATATATATATATATATATATATATATATATATATATATATATATATATATATATATATATATATATATATATATATATATATATATAAAGAATGAGATCAAGAGACCAATGGCATAATTAAATCTATATTATATGTAGACTGTCTTAGCAAGAAGGAGTATAGTGAAAGTTTTTTGTGAAGGAATAGGAGTGTCTTTAAGGGAGAAGCCAAGGAATTCTTTATCCATTATTGAAGTGTTACCTGTTATAAGTGCTAATAATAGCAAATAATAAAGGTTATGAAGGGTAATGGAGTCAACCAGACCCTAAAGATACAAGTACTACTGAGTAAGTGGTGTATACCGACTAATTATGCCCCAGATGTGGTTGTAACATGAATGGTGAATATAACATGGGTCGTGTATTAGCGTGTGTATATCTATATATATATACACACAAACATACATACATAGGTATATATATGTATGTGTGTGTACATACATACACACTCACACACCTAGGCATCCCCTTAGACATGGTTTACATATATATACCATGGTAAATATATATATATATAAATAAATATATATATATATATATATATATATATATGTCCCATCTGATGCCTACAGTAAATATACCATGATATATGTGTGTGTGTGTATGTGTGTGTGTGTGTGTGTGTATGTGTGTGTGTGTGAGTTGACATGATATGATGGTTGTAAACTTGCATCATCATCATACAAATGAAGTTCTTTATTTCCAGTCTTCTGTGAAGAACATATCTAGTGAGGAGGAAATATTATCTTGCTTAGAAACAGTTGAGAGTTGGCAACAGGAAGAGCATCTGGTCATAGAAAAGCTACCTCAATGAGTTCCATTTGAACTGTACAAGGATGGAACAGTAAATGTTAAATGGTAATGATGATGATGATGATGATGATGATGATGTGATGGTGGTGGTGATGAAGCCAGAATATACCAGCAAAAGTGGTGAGTGTGCTAAGGTTAGTATTGTTACATCTTTTTACAAAACAGCATTTTCACAGTTGTGATTACTGAGATAGCCAAATGCAAGAATTTACTGGCCATCACATTTCACTGCTTATGTCCTGATACTCAGACTGACTGTTAGTCAAGCTCTCTGCATCTTTTCTTTTCAGATTTGGCCTCTTTTTACTGAGATCCAGGACAAATCTGAATGGATTGATCTGTAGTGACATCATCACTCAAATATATGGAACATGTTTACATATAATTTCACTGGGTCACATTTTTGTTGATGTCATTACTTAATTTTAATGATTCTTTTACTGTATATGAAATTTTTGCCATTGGAAAACAAACAGTTCAGGTTCAAACTAGGACAGAAACTGACTACAAATGTACAGTAATGTGAAATGATATATATTCTATTATTGCAGTAATAGAAGAGCCAAAAAGAGAAAAGTGGATGGCAATAAGCCAAAAACTGAAGAATTATTGTTTTATTTTTGTACTATAAAGGGTTCATTAGTCAAGGAAATAATTTGGTTTATTGTAGTTAACTAAATGAGGAAAGTAGGCACCAGTGTCTGTTCTAAAATTATATTTTCCTTTCTTTTGTTCATTTATTTTCTTGTTTCATTTTTCAGATATATGTATGTATGTATGTATGTATATA
>NC_142944.1:39971758-39989258 GCF_046866305.1 Octopus bimaculoides | reverse complement strand
TATATGCAAACATGCATACATTAAGTATATGTGGTTGATAATGTTTGTTATGCTAGCGCTGCTTCTGTTTCATATTCATATATATATATATGTGTGTATGTGTGTGTGTGTGTGTATATGTATGTGTGTGTGTATATATATGTGTGTGTGTATGTATATATATATATATATATATATATATATATATATACATACACACATGGTGATTCTTGAGGAGTAAACCGTATATATATATATATATATAGTAATAATAACAATAATCCTTGGATGGAATTTATAGATATCTTAACCCAAAGATTATTCTTGTTATTACTGTATTTATCCTACGTTATATCAGTACAGGTTGGTGCAACCTCAAAAAACTGGTTCACCAGTCAACATTATTAAACTGTAGCCAGTATAATAGAATAGGAGCTTTATTTGCATATTCAAAACGTTTTCCCCATAAACAAATTTAGAAGCTATAAATGTCTGTGTTTGTGTATATATATATATATATATAATTTATATTATTATATGATTGAATGCCACACATCCATTTCCAAGTAAGTTTATCTTAATATTTTTGATGTGACTCTACTCTATACAGTTCTCTCCCCCTATCATTTTCTCTCTCATTCTTTTCTCTAATTCCCTTTCTCTCCCCTTCATTGTTCTCTATTTGTCACTCTCTCTCTCTCCATTTCTCATTTTCTTTCTCTCATTGCTCACATGTGACCATCATCCATCTTTATTTTCCTCACATAATCTTTCTTTTCTTTCAGGACTGTCCTAAGGACTGGGCATATCCAATCTCTCTATTCTATCTTTCCTCTTGTCAAAGAAAATATTTCTCCAGCGTTCACTATTTTACCCTCGTTCTGGTCTAACAACCCTTCAAGTTTGTTTTCATTTGGTTTCCTTGTATGTCTCCACTGTCCTGCTTTTGTTCCCAACTTTCACCCTCCATAAATCCCAAATTTTATTTTGGTATTTATGGGAGCAACTGTCTTCGAAGACTCATATTGTCATTCAATGCTCGAAATGAGGAGTAAATAAACAGCCGACAACTAATGAAAGGTCGTTCTTTATGCTGTTTGTCCTGTCTTCCATTTGTTTCTCTTGTTGTTTGCATATTGAACTCATTTGTTTTCATATTTCATGTTTACTTTTGGTGACGTCCTGTGCCCATATATGCATGTGTAAATATACATATATATATATATATATACAATAGGAATACAAAATACAAAACGGCTGATAGTTAGCAAGGTGAGACACGCAGAAGAAAGAAGAAAGCAAAGGACCACTGATGAGGTCACAGAAGTGTGACGAAAGAACTCTGGCCGAAATAGGATTAATGTAATATAATGTAATATAAAGCTGAAGCAAAATAACACCAAATATACAGTGCATGTGTTTTTATTGGCAAAACTAGCAATATGACCATCCCCAAGTACAACAACATATATATATATATATATATATATATATATATAGATATACACATATATATATATGTATATATATATATATATATATATATATATATATATATATATATATATATGTATATGTATATGTATTTGTATGTATGTATGTATGTGCATGCGTGTGTTTGCGTATGTATTCATGTATGTATATGTATATGCGAATCTGTTTATTTGATTAGGTAATAGGCGTAGATGTATAGCTATGTGTATGTGCATGAATCTATTTCTATTTATACATGTGTGTATATGTAGATGGATACATATGTGTATATGGGGACACGCACACATGTGTATATTTATATATGCATGGGTACATATGTGTATATGTATAAATGTGGACGTATGAGTGTGTGTGTATATATATATATGTGTGTGTGTGTGTGTGTGTGTGTGTGTGTGTGTGTGTGTGTATCAGTATGCATGTATATGTGTGTGTTTGTGTATGTGTATTAATGTATGCATGTACGCTCTCACACATTGATTGGTATGTGTTGTCCAACCCACTATCCCGCAGCGTCCAACTCCCTAACGTTTTTTTTCAAATGAATCAAGTCATAACCTTATCCATCTATTGTTTTCATAATCGGTCATAATGTCTTACGTTTAAGATGATTCCCATGCTTTCCCTGATGAGAAGGTTACAATTTTAATATCAAAGATCCCTATGGATCACACAGGTTGTAATCCTTTGAAACATATGTAGGAATAAAGTATGCAATTATAACATGCGTTTTCTCCAATCCTTAAATTCTTAAATATACTCAAATACCCAAAATTTCAAGGAGTTCCTGCCTTAAAAACAGGAACTAAACCACAGTTATTTTGTGTTCTTTGCTACATTGGTTTCTATTAACCCATTTATTCTATCAGAAGAATTTTTATTCATTAAGATAGAAGAAATACACATAATTATATATATATATATATATATATATATGTATATATAGGCGCATGAGGAAAGAGAAAAAGTCCTCAATGCCCACATGATGATGTGGACAATTGTTCTTAGACCCCAGAAGCGCACAGCCAACAACTGCCAAGCCTGGAACAATGATATCCCAACGCTGTATGGGCTCCGTAAGGACCACAAACTAACAACTAATCCTGTAGTGGGACCACCAACAAGACCAGTCTGTGGAGCGAATGTCGCTAGTAACTACAGGATTTCCTACTTCCTCTCAATGATCATACGCCCCATAATCCAGATGTCACCTGATGTCTGTGACAGCACAGAAGATCTCCTCAGCAGGATCAACGACTGCAACAACACTTGCAACCTGACAGGGTGTATAGTGGGTAGCATGGATGTGGTATCACTATACCCATCTATCGACGTGGATTTTGCAGTGGAAAAGTGCGTGGAGATGATCAACGAGAGCGAAGTAGAGTTCCAAATAGTCAACACAGAAGAACTGGGCCTCCTACGTAGATTGACATATGACGATGTATATCTAGATAGATACGACCTTAGAGATTTCTGCCCTAGTAGACTTCTAAGAGGTAGACCACCCACAATTACCTCTATGGCTAGGAAGACCCCTATAGAGAGATGGAGTGGATGGACCAGAGCCATACGGACCCCCATTAATATCCACCAGGTAAAGAAAATGATCGCACATGCACTAGGAGCTAGTATAAAGGTCACCCTAAAAGGCCACACCTTTAAATTTAACAACAAATTATATGCCCAGGACGAGGGGGCAGCCATCGGTGTTAGTATCGCCGGAGATGTGGCCAATCTGTTCATGGTATGGTGGGACAGAAGGCTTAAGGAACGCCTGACACAGAACTCCATACTCGTGAATGTGTACTCTCGATATGTCGATGATATCAACTTAGTGGTAAAGACACCCCCACAAGAGAGTACCCCTGAAATAGAAATAGAAACTAAGACTACGGAGAGCATCCAGCAAATAGCTAACTCCATCCACCAGAGTATTAAAGTTACGATAGACTACCCTACTAAACACCCTAACCATAGATTACCTGTATTAGATACTGAACTCTGGCTAGAAACTAAGAACAATAAAACCAGAATCCTCCATTCACACTATACAAAACCTATGGCCTCCAAATACCTGATCCACTGGAACTCGGCTATTGCGGACAAATGCCAAATTCAACATATTGATGGCAGACCTCGTCAGAGTAATGCGAAATGTCTCCTGCATGTGCGACCCTACAGAATTAAAGAGACATATACAACATTTCGTCCACCGCATGCAGTTCTCAGGTTACAGCCATAAAGAAAGGATCAGGGTATACAAAGGAGCTATGAAAAAGTTTGAAACAATCAAACGCAACGATAGGAATGGGATTTGCCCACTCTATAGGAGCAAATCATGGAACACCATAGAAAGGACTAAGAAGAAAATAGGGAAGGCAAGCTCATGGTATGATAGCCACAAGTACCAGAGCGTCATGTTCGTCGACACCACCCCTAGAGGCGAACTGGCGTACCGCTTTAGAAGGACCCTAGACAAACTTAAGCTAAGAATTAAGGTTGTTGAAAGGCCAGGCAACCCTATTAAATCCCTTATCAGTAGAACATAGCCTTTCAGTAGAACCCCCTACACTGATAGGAACTGTATCGTATGTAGATTTAGCCCACAAACGAACTGCAAAACCAGAAATGTGGTCTATAGTATAAGATGTACAGAGGGACGATGCAGAAATAAGACAATGACATATGTAGGCGAACAGCAAGGAGCATAGGGGAGCGGGCAAACGAATGTTGGAGGGAACTTAAGGAAGGGAAGAACTCATCAGTTCTGTACCAGCACGCTGAGCAAGAACATAGAGGCTCAATCAACAACATAGAAATTAAAATCTTATCTACACATAGCAGTGATGCAGCATTTAGACAAATTACTGAAGCTACACACATAATAGAAGAGAAACCTAGCCTGAATAGGAAACTAGAATGGAACACTAACACACACCACTAACAAACCACAAACCACAGCATGTGACAACATGTTACCCATAAACCAATAATAATATGAACAAAGTATAATAGAATACATAGATAAACAAATGGAATTAAATACTACATACGTTAACAAAATTTAATTAAACACAAAAAAACAAAAAACAAAAAACACACACACATGAACAAATAAATAAATAAAAACAAATACAAACGAACACGTATTAACAGAGAATATAGGTGATACAGACACTCCCCATACACACATGCACTTACAAAAGACACAGACACATTGAAGGACACGCATGCATAGACACATACAATAGGAATATAAAATACAAAATGGCTGATAGTTAGCAAGGTGAGACACACATAAGAAAGAAGGAAACAAAGGACCACTGATGAGGTCACAGAAGTGTGACGAAAGAACTCTGGCCGAAATAAGATTAAGATTAATGTAATATAAAGCTGAAGCAAATTAACACCAAATATACAGTGCGTGTGTTTTTATTGGCTAAACTGGCAATATGACCATCCCCAAGTACAACAACATATATATATATATATATGCATATATATACATTTATATTATATTATTTGATTAAACGCAATGCATCCATTTCCAAGTAAGTTTATATATATATAGACACACAGACACACACACACACACACACACATATACTCTTTGCTCTCTTTTTACTCTTTTACTTGTTTCAGTCATTTGACTGCGGCCATGCTGGAGCACCGCCTTTAGTCGAGTAAATCGACCCCAGGACTTATTCTTTGGATGCCTAGTACTTATTCTATCGGTCTCTTTTGCCGAACCACTAAGTTATGGGGACGTAAACACACCACCATCGGTTGTCAAGCGATGCTGGGGAAACAAACACAAACACACAAACTCATACACACACACACACACACACACACACACACACACACACACACACACACACATATATATATATATATACATATACATATATACGACAGGCTTCTTTCAGTTTCTGTCTACTAAATCCACTCACAAGGCTTTGGTCGGCCCGAGGCTATAGTAGAAGACACTTGTCCAAGGTGCCACGCAGTAGGAATAAACCCGGAACCATGTGGTTGGTAAGCAAGCTACTTACCACACAGCCACTCCAGCCCCTATATATATATGTGTATATATATATATATATATATATATATATATATATATATATATATATATATACGAGCAGTATAGCCTGGCATTGTCCGGGATTAACTTAGGATTATTAAGCTAATTAAGTGCTTTGTTTCAAACCAAACTAAGTAACACTCATGTGAAATTTGAGCAAAATCCGTTGAAATTGGTGAACGTTTGGCTGAAAATGGGTTGCAGACAATTTGATTGGGAAATCCCATAAGGAATCAGTTTATCAATTTTTCCACTCATTGATTGTTTTTGTTTTGGAGAACTTAAAGCATTCAAAGATCCTAAATAACACTGCCATCAAGCTTGAATAAAATATGTGAAAATTGGTAAAAGTTATGGCTGAAAATGGGGTGTAGCCAATTTTAGTAGGAAATCCTATAAGGAATCGCTTTATTGATTTTTCATCCTGATTGAATGGAAAACCCCAAAAGGAATCAGTTCATTGATTTTTCACCCCAAATAAACCTAAACCAAACACAACATTGTTGATTCAAAAAATCTATATTTATACTTTAAAGTTAGTTTTCACACCCAACACAGTTCTGCAGAATCAGTGTCAGGATGGGAACACATGGGTTGGGAATTTGAACAGCAGAGGTGATCAGGTTGAACATGCTGGCCCTTTCAAAACCACCACCTCCATCATCTAACCTCCCTTGGCCCATGGGTTGGGAGCCCTTTCGGCAAGGAAAATAGAATGCCCAAAAGGGCTCCCGATCCTCTGTGTCAGAAGAGGTTATGTTCAGATCACTACTAAGCCTTAACCTAAGCCTAAGCTAACCTAGCGAAAGGGGGCTCAGGAGCTTCTAAAAGGCAGCGACTAATCCTGATCTAGTCCTAACCCCTCTTAGGGATAATATCAGTCAAGGCTGTATCGAAGATATGTATTGGAAAAGGTTGCCTCGGAGATCTGCATCGATGATCTGCATTGGAAAAGGTTGCATCAAAGGTTTGTATGCTATTTTATGTATCTATATATGTGTGTATATATATATATATATATATATATATATATATATATATATATATATATATATATATATATATATATACACACACATTTTCCGCCGAGGTCGACTTTGCCTTTCATCCTTTCGGGGTCGATTAAATAAGTACCAGTTACGCACTGGGGTCGATATAATCGACTTAATCCGTTTGTCTGTCTTTGTTTGTCTCCTCTGTGTGTAGCCCCTTGTGGGTAGTAAAGAAATAACACACACACCCAAAATAAATGTCACATTCTCTACTATATATCTATATATATATATAGAAATATATTAATAACGAACCATGTAATTCACACTCTGGAAAATTTATTTCTGTAAAATGTTGGGAGTAGGTAAAATTTCCGAGGCTTCCACCTCACCCCACCCTGTTTTTCGGACTCCAAAAAGGGTTTTGTAGCATATCAGCAGGTCACAGGAATTCATTCAACAATAAAAAATTCCCAATGATTCCGGGATGGGTGGGAGTTCCCTCTCTCACCCTACCCTACTTTTTTCTGAACCAAAATGAGGGATTTGCAGTATATTAGGAGATCAGGGTACTTGATTCCATGCAAAAAATCCAAGTTTTTTTTTTTCTTAGTGAAAATCGTGCAGGTGTTAATCTAAAAATGTACCTTAGAAAATTCCTAATTTTAAATCTCACAACGAGAGATATTCAGCAACAGTACTTTGTAGTAAAGATTGTTTGCCAACATAACATGGCAGACCCGGTCTAAGATGAATGTTGCCATGTTATGTTGGCAAACAATCTTTACTATAAAAATTTGCCCTTTGCTAGACAGGGGACTTAACTCATGTTAGCAAACTTAAGGATTTCACCGATGGGGAAATTGGTAAAAGTTATGGTTGAAAATTGATTATTACCGCTATCCGCGAGTGCCTTGGGATAAATAAGTTGACAAAAACACAGCCATGGTCATGACCAATGTCCTCCTGAAATTGGAGCAACATGCATGCTAATTTGTGGACATGCATAAACTACATTCATGAACACACACGCACACACACACACGCACACACACACACACATGCATACACATCCTGCCTTTAATAGATACAGATTAATTTTTTGTCTCTGGCAAAGGGGAGAGAATCACTTTTCAGACAGATTTGAAGATCTTGTATATATAAATTCATAACTTACACATCTTTTAATTTTTTCCTTCTTTTTTATACAAAATAAAATCCTTAATTTTTCTTTTTTTTTTCATGTGGTCTTGGTAACCAGAAATAGCACCTTTTCAAACTTCTTGGGAATCATCAACTGTAGAATGGGAATAATTAACTCTAGACACAAGTTAGCTATATATGTATATATGTATATATATATATATATATATATATATATATATATATATATATATATATATATATATATATATATATATATATATATATATAGGAAAATGAAAAAAAAAGCCAGAATGCTAAACTGGAAGCATATTTTAATAAAGATTTCTTCTAACCGGTTTTCATTGCGAAAAGCAAATTATCAAGAAGAAGGAGAATGAAAATGTTTTTTTACAAAGAAGTACAAAATGAAGAAAATAATATATAAAACAATAATATATAAAAAAATAAATATACCCATACATTATATTGTCTTTGAGCTTTTGTAGTTCAATAGTAGTTCATGTATAAACTGGTAGGAAAAATAAGGATGCATGAGAGTTGAGAGTTTTGTTAGGTTTAAAAAAAAGGGTTAAAAGTTTGTGTTAAGCAGGAAATGTGGTGTCAAAACAGGAAGTGTGTGTAAGGGGAGACAAGTGTTTTTAGTTGGAGTCATGAACTCTTTTTCAACAGGAAGTTTGTGTCTGTTCATAGAGAAATAAGGTCACTGAGGGGTGTGTGTGTTAAGAAATGGTTGTAATTTCTCTATGAAAAGATTCTCCTTGTTGATTCTTTCTTGTGTGGAGATTCTGTCTTTACATTGATAGAAAGGGAATATAATGAATTTAGGGTTTTTGTTTCTGGCGCAAGAGTCTATGTGGCCACTGAGTGGAATTTGGTGGTATTGAGGGAGGTTTATTTGTTCCTTATGGACAGCTACTCTTCTACGCAATGGGAGGCTCGTCTGTCCGATATAGAAGTTTTGGCAACCTGCGCAAGTGAGGACATAAATGAGGTTACCAGAGGAACAAGAGAAATTGGTTTTAATTTTAAACTTTGTTCCTCGTTTGAAGGTAAATTCAGAGCCTTCAAGTAGGTAGGGGCAGGTACCACAATTAGGGCGTGCACATTTTTTAACTGATAGGGGTGGAAGTGGTGTATGTAGTTTGGAATTGGTTAATAATGTTTTCAAAGATTTGTGTTGCCTTTTGCATTTAAGGACTTTGTGTGTATTAACGATATTGTTCATTTTCGGGTCTGTGGTGAGTAAGGGGAGGTTTTGTTTAATTGTAGTGTATGCTTCGATGTTTTTGGGGTTATGGGTGGAGATGTATGGAAGTATTTTGGGGTTGGGTGTGTTATTATGTTGGTTGGTTTTTAGTGTGTTTTTGTCAAGTTCCTTGGCACGTTTTATTCCAAGATCTATGAGTGTGGAGGGATATTGGCGTTGTAACAGTGTTTTTTTGAGATCTTGTAAGCGTATTTCTCGAGTGGTTGGGTCAGAGACAATGGTGCAAATTCTTTTAGCTAAATTAAAGGGGATATTTATCTTGGTGTGTTTTGGGTGGCATGAGCTAAAAAGGAGGTATTGTTGTGAGTCTGTAGGTTTGTGGTAGATGTCGGTTGTGATTTGGTTATTAGGTGTTTTTATAATTAAGAGATCAAGAAAAGGGAGATGATGTTTGCTGAATTCCATAGTGAATTGAATGCTGGGATGTATGTTATTAAGTATGGATTTGAATTCTAGAAGTTTTTCATAGGGTTCCTTCCATATGATGAAACAATCATCCAAATATCTTTTCCAGTTATCCATTAAAAAAATGTGGAAAAGGTGTCCAAATTTCTGGCGTGAGGTTTCATATAGTGTTAATTCAAAAAAACCCATTATGAGGTTCGCAAGGACTGGTGCAGCTTTAGTACCCATCACGATACCACATTTTTGGCGAAAGTATGTGTCTGCAAACAGGAAGTAATTGTTGGTCAGAATGAACTTAAGTGATTCTATGATGAAAGTTGTGTTGATGCGATTAGGAAATGTTTCTGGGTGTTTGTGCAGCCAGAATTTAATTGCCTCAATAGCATATTCATGAGGGATATTTGTATAAAGGTTGACCACGTCAAAAGAAACCAAGAGTGACTCCTCGTTTGTTGTTTTCGGGAGGTGATTGAGCATGTCAAGATCATCTCTAATGAAACTTTTGATGTGGCTTAGGAAAGGTTTCAAAAGAATGTCCAAGAAATTGCTTAAGCGATGTGTTTCGCAGGAGGTGCCTGCTATAATGGGTCTTAGTTTTAAATCTTCTGGTGCCTTGATGTTGATGTAGATTTCAGAGGAGAGTTTGCAAGCTTCGGTGATGGATTTGTTCTTATGGATTTTAGGGAGGCCATAGAAGAGGCTGAGCTTGAATTTGAAATTAGTGATGTAATCTTTTTCTTTGTCCGTGAGTCCTTGGCCTTGCTGGAGTATAAGGGTGGTGAGGTTTTTGAGAGTTTTTTGTTGTTTATAGTTGGTGATAGTTTCATAGAAGGAGTTGTCGTTTAGTAAGGAGAGTGCTAGGTGTTTGTAAAAATCTGTGTTCATTAGGACTACAGTACTACCTTTGTCAGCTTCTTTGATAGTAAGGCTTTTGTCCTGTTGTAAGTCTCTTAGGTTTTTCCATTCTATGCTATTAAAGTTTGATTTGACCTTGGTTTTAGGTGGGGTAAAAGGGAAACTCTGGATGTGGTTGCAAAAATCATCTAGTGCTTGATTCCTTCCTTTGGAAGGTATGAAGTTGCTTTTGTTTTTAATAATTGAGTCATCCTCATTGTTGAAGTCTATGAAATATATATATATATATATATGAAATATATATATTATATATATATATATATATATATATATATATATATATATATATAAACCATGCCAAAACAGACACAGTCTTCTATGATGATGATGATGATGATATATATCAGGCATAGCAATAGGGTAACAAGTTTGCTTCCCAGTTACATGATTTCAGATTCAATACCACTATGTAGTGAATTTGGTGTTTTCTAGTAAGGTCCCAGGCTGAACAAATTTTTGTGTGTGGGTTTGGTAAGCAGAAACTGAAAGAAGCCCATCATATTCATATACCTTTATATCATCATCATCATCATCATAATCATCATCATCATCATTTAACATACATCTTCCATGGAGTGGACAGTTTGACAGAAAACTGCTAAGCAGAGGAGCTGCACCAGATTTGGTATGGTTTCTACAGCTGGATACCCTTCCTAACACCAACCAATCTGAGAGTGTAATGGGTACTTTTTACATGTCACTAGCATGGGTGCCAGTTACAAAACACCAGCATTGGCCACAACTATGATCTTACTTGGCTTGACGGGTCTTCTCAAGCATAGTATATTGCCAAAGGTCTCAGTCACTTGTCACCGCCTCTGTAAGGTCCAAAGTTCAGAGCATGCTTTTTATGTGCCACCGGCATGGGTGCCAGGTATGCGACACTGGCATTGTCCATGGCTATGGTTTCACTTGGTTTGATGAGTTTTCTCAAGCACAGCATATTGAGTTTTCTCAAGCACAGCATATTACACACACACATATATATATATATATATATATATATATTTCTCTCCATGAAATTCAATTGAATTCAGTTTTTGTCTTAAATTCATACTTATTCATTTTCTAAGCTTCCTAAATTCATGCTACGTATATATTCTATTCAACTAGAATTCATTGCTCTTTTAAAAATTACGATTTATGCATTGTTGTCTCTCAAATATTTAAAATCTACGATCAAGAGCCCTATCTCCTCGCTGATTGGTACCTACCCACCCCTACCCATTTTCCTTTATTCAAAAATTCTTATCGCTCCTTTAAAATTATGGCTTTTAAGTGTTGATTTCTCAGCCCAAGAATTACAGCGTGATGTGCTGCTTGACTGGTCCCCCCTCTTTCTCTCTCTCTTTATATATATATATATATATATATATATGATGATGATGATGATGATGATCTTTTCTCCCGCCATGCCTCTGTCTACCCCTCCATCTTCTCTAAATCAGTCCCTCTCTCTCTCGTAGTTTTTCCTTTAAGGTTTTCAGGTTCTGGGTATATATAAATGAGAAATCCATTCTAAATTATCTCAATCTTTTCTCCGCTGACATACTACGACGAAGTCTCCAAGATGCAGATAAGATAGAGATTTTTATTTATTTACGGCCTCAAACATCTCATACCTTTCGCGCTTTAGTCTGCCCTCTATTATTTATCTTGTTTCTCTCCATGAAATTCAATTGAATTCAGTTTTTGTCTTAAATTCATACTTATTCATTTTCTAAGCTTCCTAAATTCATGCTACGTATATATTCTATTCAACTAGATTTCATTGCTCTTTTAAAAATTACGATTTATGCATTGTTGTCTCTCAAATATTTAAAATCTACGATCAAGAGCCCTATCTCCTCGCTGATGGTACACCCGCCCTCCCACCCCCTCCACCGGAAGTGCATTCCTCTGTCATCCTGTCATCCTCGGCTGTCTCCCGGAACCCATCTAGCAGCCTTGGCCATCCTCTCCCCTACCTTTGGGTAGCGCATTAAGTTTGAGTAATGTTTGCAGGTTGTAGGTACTGTTTTGCTTATGAATTCTTCCAATTGCAAGTTTTCTTTTCAGGTACACGACACTGCTTTTCCCCTTCCCAGGCTACAGGCCCACACCCCCAACACCCATACTGTTAGGATTGGCACTCTCAACGTCGGCACGCTGAAAGGTAGATCTGGTGAAATTGTTGAGATGCTTGAACGGAGACGCGTAGATATGTGCTGCATCCAGGAAGTAAGATGGAGAGGAGGTTCTGCGAGGTTCCTCACAGGCAAAGAACACAGGTACAAGATTTTCTGGGCAGGGAACACTGACGGGGTCGGGGGCGTAGGAATACTTCTAGTGGAGAAATGGGTGAATAAGGTAATCGAGGTCGTTAGAGTAAGTGACAGAGTACTTAAGATCAGACTAGTGCTTCATCATAGATTAGCCACTGTCATCTCAGCCTATGCACCTCAACCGGGGCTACCAGATGGTCTGAAAGACCAATTCTATGACACCCTCTTGCAAACTACCTCGTCGACGAGTGACAGGGACCTTCTCTTTGTGGCTGGAGACTTCAACGGTCATGTCGGACGTCGTGCTGGAGTCTTCCATGGCATACATGGAGGCTATGGCTTCGGTTCCCGCAACGAGGAGGGAACCAGACTGCTGGAGTTCTGTGATGCAACCGATCTTATGGTCTGCAATACCAACTTCAGGAAACCTGCCAGTCACCTAGTCACCTATCGCTCCGGCAGACACTCTAGCCAAATTGACTACATCCTCGCCAGAAATAGGGAAAGAGGGCGGCTTATAAATGCCAAAACCTACCCAGGCGAAGAATGTACCCCACAACATAGATTAGTAGTTAGCGACTTTGGGATCAAGGCAAAATGAGTGCCCAGAATTAGACAGGCTTGGAGGAGAAGGGTGTGGAAGCTTAAAGACCCTGCAAATGGACAGAGACTTAGAGACAAGTTACTTGAAGCATTTAACGAAATAGAAGGGGATATAGCATCATACAACGTGGAAGACAATTGGAGATTTCTGCGGGACAACCTGTTGAAAGCCACCGACCAGATTTGTGGGTGGTGTAAGGTCCCCTCCCGACCCAGAGTAACGTGGTGGTGGAACAAGGAGGTAGACAGGGCTATTAGACAAAAGAAACAGGCTTGGAAGGACTGGAAGAACAGTGGTAGCAGGGAATTGTACCAATGTGCCAGAAGGGAGGCTAGGCGACAGGTTTATTTAGCCAGAGGGGAAGCAGATAAGAAAAGATTTGCCAATGTTCTGCGCCGTGAGGACCAAAGACTCGAGGTATTTCGTGTTGCAAGACAGTGTAGGAGAGAGAATAGTGATGTTGTAGGAGAGAAATGTGTTCGCATGGATGATGGTACGTTTGCACTAAATGAGGATGCAAAGAAAGAGGTCTGGAGATGTCACTACGATAGATTGCTTAATAAAGAGAATGAATGGGAGGAAGAGAGCCTGCTGTATGTCGACCCAATAGAGGGACCAGCTATCCGAGTTGATAATACCGGGGTAGATAAAGCAATTAAGAGTATGAAGACCGGGAAAGCCCCCGGCCCATCAGGAATCACTGCAGAAATGCTCAAAATATCTGGCAGTGTTGGCTATAGCCTAGTCACCCGTATTACGAACCAGGTGATACACGAAGGAGTCATACCCAATGACTGGTGTAGCAGCATCATAGTCAACTGCTACAAAGGTAAAGGTGACGCTTTAGATACAAATAATTACAGAGGCATCAAGCTGTTGGATCAGGTTATGAAAGTTACAGAGAGGGTCATAGCCTAACTAATTAGGGAGCGAATCAATTTAGATGAGATGCAGTTTGGGTTCGTGCCAGGTAAAAGCACTACTGATGCCTTATTTCTAGTGAGACAGCTGCAGGAGAAATACCTAGCTAAGGATAAACCTCTGTACCTGGCTTTCGTTGACATGGAGAAAGCCTTTGACAGGGTCCCCTGATCCCTTATCTGGTGGTCAATGAGGAAACTTGGGATAGAAGAATGGTTAGTGAGAGCTGTGCGAGCCATGTACAGAGATGCTGCCAGTAAGGTGAGGGTTGGAAATGAGTACAGCAATGAATTCCGGGTAGAGGTAGGGGTCCACCAAGGTTCCGTCCTCAGCCCCCTCTTATTTATCACAGTCCTCCAGGCAATCACAGAGGAGTTCAAGACAGGTTGCCCCTGGGAGCTCCGCTATGCTGATGACCTTGCCCTAATTGCGGAGTCACTATCAGAACTAGAGGAGAAGTTTCAGGTGTGGAAGCAAGGTCTAGAATTGAAGGGCCTTAGAGTCAACCCAGCTAAAACCAAAATCCTAATAAGTAGGAAGGTAGATAAAACACAAACCCCTTCAGGTAGATGGCCTTGCTCAGTATGTAGAAAAGGAGTAGGTAGTAACTCTATAAGATGTACCCGGTGCAAGCTATGGACACATAAGAGGTGCAGCAACATCAAAGGCAGGTTAACTAGCAAGTTAGTTTTTGTTTGTGGCAGATGTTCAGGTGCAATAAAGACTGTAAACAAACAGGAAACAACTTCTATCTCATTCCAGGGTGAAAAACTAGAGGTAGTCGATAGCTTCCGCTATCTGGGCGACCAAGTTAGTAGTGGGGGTGGGTGCGCTGAAAGTGTAGCTGCTAGAATAAGAATAGCCTGGGCAAAGTTTAGAGAGCTCTTACCCCTGCTGGCAACAAAGGGACTCTCACTCAGAGTAAAAGGCAGACTATATGACGCATGTGTACGAACAGCCATGCTTCATGGCAGTGAAACATGGGCTGTAACTGCTGAGGACATACGTAAGCTCGCAAGGAATGAAGCCAGTATGCTCCGTTGGATGTGTAATGTCAATGTGAATACCCGTCAGAGTGTAAGTATCTTGAGAGAAAAGCTGAACATTAGAAGCATCAGTTGTGGTGTGCAAGAGAGACGATTGCGCTGGTATGGACATGTAGTGAGAATGGATGAGGATAGCTGCGTGAAAAAGTGCCACATCCTAACAGTTGAGGGAACCCGTGGAAGAGGTAGGCTCAGGAAGACCTGGGCTGAGGTGGTGAGGCAAGACCTTCGTACATTGGGCCTCACCGAGGCGATGACTACTGACCGAGACCTTTGGAAATGTGCTGTGCGTGAGAAGACCCAGCAAGCCAAGTAAGATCGTTGCCAGTGCCCCTGGACTGGCTTCTGCGGGTGGCACATAAAAGACACCATTTCGAGCGTGGCCGTTTTCGTGCGGGTGACACGTAAAAGCACCCACTACACTCTCTGAGTGGTTGGCGTTAGGAAGGGCATCCAGCTGTAGAAACTCTGCCAAATTAGATTGGAGCCTGGTGTTGCCATCCGGTTTCACCAGTCCTCAGTCAAATCGTCCAACCCATGCTAGCATGGAAAGCGGACGTTAAACAATGATGATGATGATGATGATATATATATATATATATATATATATATATATATATATATATATATATAATATTCACTTAATTATAAGTACAAACTGCCATTTAAACAATAAATTACCTGCCTTTGGATACCTTCGAACAAAGACGGTACCCACGCAAGTAATCTCCAGGAGTGCCTTCGGATTTAACTATCCCCTGGTTGCTTAGATACTTCAGACTACCCCTGAAATATTGATGCAATCCTATCATCTGCCTATATATATATATATATATATATATATATATATATATAGATGGATGGATGGATGGATGAATGGATGGATGGATGGACAGACGGACGGATGGATGGTGTGTCAGTGTTACCGTCTCCTAGCCTCAACACTACATGATAGTTTTAAATAAGTGTCCCCATTATTGAAGCAGTGTTGTTTATTTCCATTATTCTATGGAAAACATGTCTGATCATGGGGGAAATATTACCTTGCTTTGAAACAGGTGAAGTTTGGTGACAGAAAGAAAATTTGCATCAACAATTTCTATTCAAGAGATTAGGAAAAATTGATGTTAAAGAATGATGATGATGATGGTATGTATGTATGTATGTATGTATGTATGTATGTATGTATGTATGTATGTATGTATGTATGCATGAATGTACATACGTATGTATGTACATTGAGGGAAAATTTAATAAAAAATCAAAAGTAGATTGTTACAATAGGAAACTACTTTTCCCTGATTTAATGCCTACCACAAATACAAATATATAATTTATACTATATATACAGGTATATGATGTACCCTTTAGATATGGGTGTATAATGTACCCTATAGCTGTAAGTATATAATGTCCTTATTCTTACAGATATAGAACATACAATATAGATACAGGTATATAGTGCATGCAATAGTTACAGGTAAACAATGTATGCTCACTGGTTTAGAGTTCATACTCCCAGTTTGAATAGATGTCTGACTTCTAATACTTGATATTATAAAAGCATTGAGTCTTGTTTGATGTTATGAAGAAGTAAGATTACATTTTTAAATTCAAGATTTTGATGCTTGATTGATTCCATTTATGGTTCATAAAGAGAGTGACTTTTGATTAGATAAATATATTAGTAAAGTGAAAAGGATTAAGAAGATGTTGGTGCAATGATTGTTGTTTTTGCAATGCTAATGATTAATATCTAGAGTTGGAGAAGTAGAAAAAGTTTACTGTTTCCCGAACCAGTATTGTTGCAATATCAAATACCTTGATCATTTGAGATTTTCTGATGCCAATCAAAGAAATACTTAGATTTAAATTATTGTGTCATGGAAGGGTAATAAGAAATAACTGATTAAGAGGCCTGCTGATGTCTTTCTGATTTGCAAACACCCAGTCAAGGATGGCTGATGTATCTTTGAATCTAGTAAGATATATCTTTACTTACTTCGGTCATATGGTAAAATACCATCATCCATTTTTCATTGGCTGATGAGTAAAAAAAAAGCAGTAGAGTTAATATGTTGCTTGGTTTAACAACCTTTTAACCTTTCGCATTTAAACAGGTCATATCCAGACCAAATATTCTGTTTTATGTTCAAACCACCCACGTACACCCTCTCACACCAACCCAACAATGTAATTCTAAAAATAAACTATCATATCATCAAAATCTCAAAGCTACAAGATAATACATGAGCAATTCAAAACAATGTGAATAAATAAGTTTTACATCTGACAGAATAAACTGAATGCTACAGGGTTAAGAGAGATTTGATTGCTATTTATGACTACTTGTGTA